>NC_142933.1:44428159-44468159 GCF_046866305.1 Octopus bimaculoides | reverse complement strand
ACAATTTCGTCACTGCAGACATATTGAACAGTCCCGTCCGACGGAAATTCCGTGCCTACAGAGTTTATCTCGAACCAGTAACGCACCTCATTGTACTGCCAGGTCAAAGACACCAAGAAATTATCGAACGATCCAAAAGTACTCCCAGACAGACTAACCAGTTCGTTTTCATCGATGTTCAGTGATTGTTGAGGATATCGTCACTCGTTCCCTCTATAAATTGCTGGAGTGGAACGTCTACCGATCTATTGCACGCATGCTGAAAACATTCTTGATGTCAGGTGCCCAGTCTCGATCTTTGCTTCATCCACTTCAGAGCTGAGCTACAGGAAGACTAGCCTCCCGAACAGCTACCACTTACACTCACTGCCCAGGAATTTCTCAAAGCGACGAAGCTGAAGGGTGTCTGCTTCTCAACAAAGGTGTAATGGCCAGTCTACGGTACTCAGTGTATGGACAGCAGATAGAAAGCTAGACCAGTGGAACGCATCTCTACCACTAGCATCCAAAAAAGAGACTTTCCAATTAGATTAGGTGCAAAATGGACCAAAATACAACGGTTAAACTGTAGTTTATGATGGAGGTGATGTAAGCGTTCGCCACCTTCATTCGAACTTTCAGAGACAGCTTCCCCTCATCTCGTTTCAAGGTAAGATTTACCGCCCTCTTCGTCTCCTCGATTTTGTTCCGGTCCACCTGGTGGTTAGTGTTGACCAGACACCGAGCAGTTTAATCAGTCCGTCGGTCCAATCTAGTGTCGTCAGTGTCGAGTTGTTGCTCCAATTACGAAGCTTGTGAACCCACCAACTTGTCCATGTTCATATTTGCTCTTGCCACAGCTTCGTATTCCTTCCAAGTGGTGCCGATCACCTCCACTCAAATGATATCAAACACTATGACACTGACATCCTCCGCATATGTCAACACAACCCTCACTCTCCTACCCCTAAAAGGATTTCAAAAGTTTCAGCTTCCACAGTAGACACGAAAAAGAACCTCTTGAAGGTCCGAACTGCGAAACAGTCCTGAGAGGTGACAACCGAGCAGATGCTGCGGTTTCATTGCCGCAATCCGGCCCGTAAACACAAGGCGAAATCGACCACTTTCAACACAATCGTCAAATAAGTACGCTCGTTCATATCTGATGTTTTCGACTGAGTTAAACTGGTCATGGCTTCACCAAAGCTATCACCAATAGGGCACCAAAAACAATCAAGTACCAGTCAAGTAATTGAGGTGATGGAATTAAATTACCCATCCCCTTAAAATCGCTAGCCTTGTGGTAAAATTAGAAAGAGTTATTATTATCGTCATTATCATAACCGGTAAGAACAGGCACAGATTCAGATCTGAAGATTTTGGCGGACAGGAAATAGTTTGGATAATAGTCGTGTACTAGATAGCATCAGTTGGGATATGCGATTTTCCTTTATTTGTGTTGGCACTCCGTCGTTTACGACGACGAGTGTTCCAGTTGATCGATCAACGGAACAGCCTGTTCGTGAAATTAACGTGCAAGTGACTGAGCATTCCACAGACACGTGTACCTTTAACGTAGTTCTCGGGGATATTCAGCGTGACACAGTGTGACAAGGCTGGCCCTTTGAATTACAGGCACAACAGAAACAGGAAGTAAGAGTGAGAGAGAGTTGTGATGAAAGAGTACAGCAGGGTTCGCCACCATCCTCTGCCGGAGCCTCGTGGAGCTTTAGGTGTTTTCGCTCAATAAACACTCACAACGCCCGGTCTGGGAATCGAAACCACGATCCTATGACCGTGAGTCCACTGCTCTAACCACTGGGCCATTGCGCCTCCACTTTCGTTTCTTTATACAGCAGCCTTTCGACATCTTTTCATATGTCAGTCATGCTTTGACCAAGAAGAACTGGGAAGTCTTGGAGATATGTCAAATGTCGATTGTCTCGTATAGTACGAATCGAGTTATCATGTTACATCGTGAAGATACTACACACGTTCTTCCTTTAACCGTGACAGACAGGCAGTTTTCCTCTATCTAGGGACTATGGAGAGAAATAACGTGTAGTGGACAAAGCGGTGTAGAGTCGTTTTGAGCACCGCAACCATGAAGTGCCACAACGTGGACAAGGCGATGTCGAGACATTATTAGCATTGGAAAGATAAAACGCTACGTTGAGCTCGATGGGATTGTAATTTGAAACATTAAAATATGTAACGAAATACTACAATATTTTATCCGCTGCTATCGATTCTGTCACCCAATGTTTTTCGAGAGGAAGTATAATAAGAATAGAGGAGTCGGGCGGAGAAAAGAATGAAAAAAATGTGTGTAGAGAAAGCTGAAATTAAGGAAAATGATAAAAAAAAAAAGAAAGCCATTTAAAGGGAGAGAGTGGGAAAGTAACAGTAAGAGAAAAGGGAGACACGTGTGAAAGAAACAGGAGCTGTAAGAGAACATATCATTGATACGGACACTGTCCTCTGACAACGTTGACTTTGTTAATATGTAACACAGACTTGACATCCCTTTTATTGTCTTCGTCTGTTTTTGCCATAATTACAGCAAACTCCGAGTGATACTTCACAATTTTACTGGGAATATCGACAACAAAAGTAATTTCAAAAACATTTTTAGCAATAGTTTATGGAAAAAAAATCTAAGGGAACATGAGGAAATATTTGGTTAATATGACAGTTTTTGCTTGTTATTTTTTATTTTCTTTCACGAAATTCTTTCTAAATTATACAGCGCTCTTCTTTTTTCTTTTTAATTTGGTGACAGCAACTAAAATTCAGTTTAAAAAATTAGTTGAACTAAATTGAAATTAAAATATCAGTTGTAAAGATTTGAAAGTGATTTGATGAGTCATCTTAAGACAAATACGCACACAAACACGCACACATACACACACATACGCATACATACATACGCACACATACACACACAAAAAATATGCAGACACTTACAGACAGTCACACACAAACTTGATGTATTTCTATCCATATATATATATATATATATATATATATATATTCATACACACACACATACAAATACATACATATATACATATATATATATATATATGTATATATATGTATGCGTGTATAGATATAGATATGTATATATATATATATATGTATGTATCTATGTATGTATATATACATATACACATATGCGTGTATGTGTGTGTGTGTGAGTGCGTGTGTTCGCGCGCGTGATGAATAATAGAGCTTAAGAAACTGCGAGAGATGGATGAAAACCATAAAATTATGTGATTTATGCGAGTAACAAAACGATCAGGAGAAAGAAAATACAAATGAAATCAAATGACTTTAGCCTCCACCGTTAACTGACGCTGTCCGTGATTAAAATATGGCGACATTGACTAATTTATAGAAAGGTGATTGCTTCTATTGATTTTTCTTATCATTACTACTTTTTCTTTTGCTTTCATTTAGAAGTTAATAAGGTATTGTAAGACACACTCCATGCGTTATCGATTGTTAGATAAATGTAGAAATAGGAGGAAATTATAGGAAACCCTATGCATTCTAGTAAAATATACCAAAAAATCTTATATTCACCAAGTGGGCGGAAAAGATTTGACTAATATAATATAAATCATCAGTAATTCCCAAACGTGACGGGTTTTAATTCCTCGGTGTCAAATTAGTTGCCAAGACAGTGGTCTCGAAGTATTTACAGTAAAATTCACAAAGGAAATATTTTCCAATCATTTCTTAAACCGCTTCTGAAAACAGAACCTTAATATACAGGATTGCTCACAAGTAGGCTTACAGTTATCACGTAGGTACTTTAAATTTCTTTTAAAGCATTTTATTACATTTAAATTTCTTTATTACAAACTAAAAGGGAGCTTGACAAAAATTAACTAAATTAGCTTAGAATAATGGTTTCATATATATTTTTTTATAATTAAGATCTAAACTGTTAATATATGAATGCGAAAGAGATAGTTGAATAACTGTAAAACTACTTTTGGGCCACCCTGTATAAAAGATAAACAAAGTGGAAGTTACAATACTAGTGTCATGATGTAATATTTTAGGATAAAATGCGTGACTATATCACAACACCTTGTCAAATACATGTATATATATAAAGTATATGTACCCATGTATGCATGCATGTGAGTATATATATATATATATATATAAATATATAAACACGCACTTATGTATATGCATATATATAAATATACATAATATATATATATATATATATATATATATATATATATATATATATATATATATATATATATATATATATATATAAGCAAAATAGCTAGTTATAACATCTAAAGAAAGGATAGAGTAGTAACGTATACTAAACAGTAAAGCGAGTAGCCACATAAAAGTGGCAGGTGAAAGTTACTACTAGTTTAACCCTAGGATGATTCTCTGCCAGCTGGTTTTCAGTGCAAGCTCTGCACCCTTTATATAAATATATCGCTAGCAAAGGGAGCGAACCCCTACTACCTCCACCAGCTGACAGGATCGCGGGACCGGCCTGCTTTGATCTATTTGGCTCATATCAGCAGCGCACATACCTGTTTTGTACACGTTACTACAAGAAGATTTGTTTGTCAGTTGTTCAACCTTAACCGGTTGAGCATGTCCCTTGGTGGCTGACGATACGTGCATCTCTGATCACGAGCAGAAGTTGTGGTGTAGCATCATAGCCATGTGTTGAGAGGAATTCTTTGAGGTCTGAATAATTTATCTCTGGAAACTTGGGTGTTTCGTATAATATCCTTAAATAACTCTTATTCAAGGACCTATTGGACGGGATGGGCTACTCGACCACCTGAAGAAAATTTTAACTCAGCCCCACCGGGGAGGTCATGCGCTGTCTATCTTGATATGAAATCATCATGTCGCGCGTATACAGTTGTGACGCATGTGCCTGGCGTACCCTTATCAAGCGGATAGTCATGATAGTTATTCTGGGCTTCGTATATTTGTACCCCCAGTGCCATTTTGATGCCACGCGCTACTCTCTCACTCAATAGTAATAGTAATAATAATAATAATAATAATAACAACAATAATAATAATAATCATAATGATAATAATAATAAAAAGAAAAAGAAGAATATACATGCATGCAAATCCACACACACAGATATAAATACAAATGCGTGTGTGTGTGTGTGTGTGTGTGTGTGTGTGTGTGTGTGCTTGTGTGTGTGTGTGTGTGTGTGTGTGTGATGTAACTGTGTTATAATAATTCTGCTCGTCATTATGTTACTTAGCCCGTCAGAAACGTTTTCACGTACTTAGAGAAAAGGAATGGGAAAGAAAAGCGGAAGAGAGAAAAAGCGGAAGAGAGAAGTGTCCATTACATGTGGTAGGGGAACGTAATATTTGGTGGTGGGGCGGTCGGTGGTGGTGGTGGTGGTGGTGGTGGTGGTGGTGGTGGTGGTGGTGGTCGTGGTGGTGGTGGTCGTGGTGGTGAGTGCATAGTGACAAACTTGCCATTCACTTTAGGAGGAAACCAGTTTCCTGTTCGCCTGTGATATGCAACGGCTCTCAATAAATCACAGGGCTAGACATTTGATAAAGTGGGACTATTCTTGCCTGAACCTGTATTCGACCATGGTCAGCTATATGTTGCATTTTGAAAGGCTCGCAAATTATCTGATGTGAGAGTTAAAGTCATCAGCACTGACAAAGAAAGAAGAAGAAGAGGGAGAACTTACACGAAGAACATAGTTTGCAAAGGAGTATTGGATTGAAAGGTGTACGCAAACTGAAATGTGCATTGGCTCTGACCCACCGCCTTGGCTTATAAGTTACCAGCGATGTGGTTTTCAGAGTATGCCATGACGCATGAAATTTTCACCCCCGTGAAATTGTGACCCCTGTATTTTACATATAAAATAATGTTTTTACTATAAATATTTTGTTTTCTAGATACGAAATTGTGAGCATGTTAATTTTAAATTGTAATTTTTTCTCTTTATGGGAAAAATGGTAAAATAAGAGTGAATGTTTGTTTTATGAACGCTGTGTATTAAGTCTATGAAATTGTGCATAAAGTATATAAATTATATACTCTTTTACTCTTTTACTTGTTTCAGTCATTTCACTGTGGCCATGCTGGAGCGCCGCCTTTAGTCGAGAGAATCGACCCCAGGACTTATTCTTTGGAAGCCTAGTACTTATTCTATCGGTCTCTTTTGCCGAACCGCTAAGTTACGGGGACGTAAACAAACCAGCATCGGTTGAAAAGCGATGTTGGGGGACAAACACAGACACACAAAAGCACACACACACACACACACACACACATAGATATATACATATATACGACGGGCTTCTTTCAGTTTCCGTCTACCAAATCCACTCAAAAGGCTTTGGTCGGCCTGAGGCTATAGTAGACGACACTTGCCCAAGGTGCCACGCAGTGGGACTGAACCCGGAACCATGTGGTTGGTAAGCAAGCTACTTACCACACAGCCACTCTTACGCCTATATATATAAAGTGTATTAAGAATACATCGTATTTCCTTCACATTTCAATGAATAGCAGATGAGCGACTATCTTTTGATATATACACAACACAGGCTACGCTTTAAGGCCTTTGGGGTAAAGTTTTCAGGAATAACCCAATAAGTTTACTATTAACTCCGTGAAATATTCACGATTCCTTCTAGTGTCAATGATTATCTTAAGTGATAAAAGATTAGCTACTGTTCTACTAATGTTACTTCTATGAGCGAGTGATCGTAAAGAATATTAATATGCCTAAGCTTCTCGTTGAGTTTAAAATATGGTTTAAATCTGTTCGTTTAAAATGCTGAGAGACGACCAAGCAATTTAAAACGCTGAATGGTAGGTGCTAAACAAACGCATCAAGTAAGAATAGCCGTTAACTTTACACGAAGCACTAAAATATTTTGTCAGATTCCAAGTATTACTAACCGAGGCAAATATCTACTCAAGCCTCCCGTATAAAATTCAAAGAAATATCGTATTGTGATATATTGACATCGGTAAAACAATTTTCTTGTGAAATAGACTTAATGAGAATCTTATTCATATCTGTAATTGAAACATATTTTGTCTTTGTACCTTTACTAATCTATATAAACCAATCAGCAATTTGAATACATTGAATAATTACAAAACAAATCTAACCAAATGAAATAGAGAATCATTTCGGTTAGAATGCAATATAAAATATATATAGCCAACTATCAAGCCGTGTGTGTGTGTGTGTGTGTGTATACTTAGATATATATCTTTTCTCCCTTACTGGCTTCAACCAGAAGCTGGGACCATGATGGGTATCGCCTTTCAGTATGATTGCGGCTTTTTTTCTCTGTTGTGTATTCTGAAGTAGCTTGTGAGTCGAAGCTGCTCTTCTTTATGCCTCCTATTGGAATGCGGGTTCATCTGGTACCACAGAAAAATATTTGTGCCGACGTTTTTTTGAAGAGCTCCAAAACATCACCTCGCAAATTTCTGAGGCTGTTTTGCAAAACGTTGAAAAGTTGTGAGCCCTTGAAACTCACGCTGTTACAGTACTTGATCCCTGTTCTAGATGGAGAAGTCAATTGGTAAGTTTAGAGCTAGAGCTTCCATTATCTTCCCTATGTGTATCTCTGCGTATCTTTCATGCCTTCTCTCTATGGTATAAAGCTTTAGTTCCTTGCCTAGTCTACGTGTAGTAGCGTGACATACTATGTGAGTGTATTTGTATGTGTGTGTGTGTATATGTGCATGTGTGTATGTGCGTGTGTTTATGTGTGTGTGTACGTGTGTGTGTGTGTGTGTTGAACAAAAATGTGTTAAGTGACAAATCAGAGTGGTCAGTGACATGCATAGGAACAACACAAGCATATCTAGGTATATCAAATACCATAAAGCATAAATTCTTCACTCATTAAACTTATCTCCGGCTCTTGAGGATTTGTCACAATTACCAAATGACAATTGGAAGAACGGGTTCTCAAGAATCAATGTTTCTTCAAGGTTGAAATGTCACTAACGCAAACGACAACTTTATTGTCTATCACCCTTCGCATATATATATATATATATATATATATATATATATATATATATATATATATTGTTTTATTCTTTTATTCGTTTCAGTCATTTGACTGCGGCCATGCTAGAGCACCATCTTTACTCGAACAACTCGACCCCAGGACTTATTCTTTGTAAGCCTAGTACTTATTCTAACGGTCTCTTTTGCCGAACCGAAAAGTTACAGGGACGTAAGCACACCAACATCGGTTGTCAAGCGATGATGGGGGGAAAACACAAACACACAAACACACACACACACACACACACACACACACACACATATATATATATATATATATATATATATATATATATATACATATACACAACGGGTTTTTTCAGTTTCCGTCTGCCAAATCTACTCACAAGGCTTTGGTCGGCCCGGGGCTATAGAAGAAGACACTTGATCAAGGTGCCACGCGGTGGGACTGAACCTGGAACTACGTCGTTGGTAAGCGAGCTACTTTATTTCATAAAATTTGTCATGAAGGCATTACAAAGAGGGGACGAACAAAGACAAACATAAAAAGCTGCTAATCGATTAAAAATTTATGATGCTAAATTAAAACAGTTAAAAATTCCATATTACAAATTACAATTTCACAGACATGGTCCTCATTGCGACTTGCAATGGATTCCCTGAAGGAAAGGCATCCAACAATCAGGGTAGAACCCTTGCTTTCTTTCGAACATCCACTTACCTGGTGCCAATCGCTCCCAGCTTTCTTGCCACAGGCTTCAATTTTTTCTCGAATCTTTCTCGTGACAGGTACCTCTTCTCCAGCCTGATCATACTGCTGAGGTGGTACCTAAAAAAATTAACAAACCCCTGGACAGATACAAAGGTACCCGTCACTATTCCTCTCACACGCGTCTTCCATACTGTTTCTTTCAGTATGGCTACTACGCCGAAAAAAGCAAGCCTTTCTTCTCCCTGTTAGGGGAAGGAGGCAGCGCAATCTAGATGATAGACTCAGCCTATAGCTGCGCTCTTCCCATCGATGACAACAGTTGTTCTGTGAAAACTATCATTCCCGTTAATTCCGGACATTCCACAAATGCATGCAAGACGGTTTTCCTGTCCTGCCTGCACCTCGGACATGTCGGCGAGACGGCACTTCCGAGCCTTGACAGTTTATTACGAACAGGTAACGCCGCACGGAAGCACTGCCAAGCCAGAGATTTTGGTACATTTTTCTCGAATTATTTCGACCGACATACTTATGGGTTCGACGTCGAACCCACAAGAGTAAACAAGAGAGACAGAAACAGGCAGAAACAAGGAAAATGCCCCTTGTATTTGAACACTATGCAAATATTCTTTTAAAAAACTTTTCCTTAAATTTTTCCAAAATTGAATTGTTTTCCATACTTAGAGTTGAAAAAGTCTCAATGACTGAAACTGGTATTGAAGTGTTTTTTATAAAATTATTTTAGCATTTTCTACCTTGACTTATTTTTCCATATATATCAACTCGTGTGTTCCTTTTCAACCTTTTACATATATATATATATATATATATATATATATATATCTATGTATGTATGTATGTATGTATGTATGTATGTATATAGGGTGCAGTGAATATATTGTCTTCTAAATTACGCAAAAATGAAAATAACACTGGCATCTCATTCAACAGGTATATTTATCAAAATTACATAAAAATATCTTGAAAAACTAAGGAGTAAATTTATTCAATAAAATCGCCATTGGATTAAACCACGACGTCCAAACCACTTCGGAAACTCCTGCAACTGTTCTGGATGGTCTCCGTGCTGTCAATGCTGTCATAATCCTTGCCTTTGGTTTATCTCTGGTGTAACAAGGACTTTTTTTGGTCTCTCGCTCAACTGCACCCAGACATAATAATCAAGGGGCTGCAGCCTTGGGAGTTAGGTGGCCAGATGTTAGGGGTGATGTGGCCGCAGAAATTATCTGACATCATGACGGGGTTGTCCTGTTTATGTGACATGGTGCAGAGTCCTGTTACCAGACACAGGATCTTCCAGCAGCCACTTTCCTCAGCCAGAGCAGCATTACCGCCTCCAGGTCTCTGTGTTGAGGCTGAGGCCGTGTGGCAAGATGAATGGAGGCATAACGTCGCCATCACTTGTGATCAATCCAAATACCAGGATGCTGACAGGATGTTTGACTTTTATCACTCTCAGTACATGTTTCGGGGACACGGGAAGCCAACGTTTGTTCTGTGCGTTCACCATCTGATCCTGGCAGAGATTTCTCTCGTCTGAGAAAGTCGAAAGCATATTCGGTTGGAGGGGATGCTGCAGTTTGTTGAAAAGCTTCGTAGTGCGGTCTTTCCTCTTGTCGTTGATTGTTTGGGATAAAAATTGTCCCTTTTCCATCTTATATGAGGAATACCGAATGTCTTCTTGTACTACCTGTCTGATAAGAAACTCAGACACTCCCATGGCGATGGACTTGATTGACTTGGAAGGATGGTTGTCAATCATGGCCTAGATCTCCCCTACAAATTCAGGAGTTCTTTTCCCATCAGAACAACCAGAGTTAGTTTTCCGGGCTACCGTACCTTCGTAATCACCATTACACTCATCAATCTTTTTCCGAGTCCTCTGCACTGTCGTCATTCTGACACCCAAACACTCTGAAATGTTCGTATTGGAGCTTTCGATTCGAAATTTCTGGCAGTGTGAATTGCGTCATAGTATTGTTTTTCTCACAGATGGTGCCTAACTGGCCCAACTATACTGTGTAGTTGGCAAAATCAAAAACAATAATTAATAACTGTTTTTGGAGTGGCAGCTATAGAACTATAGCTTTGTAGTAGTCTTGCTTTGGCAAGTATAGATACTTTTAATCGTAACACGAGGAACATTCTCCAAAACATTTTGTATTACATAATGCTTTATGTATTATACATTGCAGAGTCGCACATCCAACGGCTATAGTCTCCCAGGAAAAACGGTAGTAGTCTATTAGTTTGATTAAAACCCTTCAAGACGGTGCCCCAGCATGTCCGCATTTGAATAACTAAGACAAGCAGAAGATTAAAATTAAAACTAAATGAGACATCCACGTTATTCATTGTGTTTTGAAGGCTTGTGGCGTAGTGGTTAATAGCCCGGGCTACTAACCCCAAGATTCCGAGTTCGATTCCAGGCAATGACCTGAATAGTAATAATAATAATAATAATAAAAACATCGAAAAATACCTTAGGAATGAGAACCCAGGTTCGAAATTTCCCAAAGACAACTATTTTTTAAATTTTATTTTATTAAAATATCTATACGTATATTGACGAAGAGATTATTTTATTAATCATATTCATAAATGAATGAATGCAATCATTTTATGATTGATTTCAACTCCTATAATGACTAATACCTTTAATACCCTGAATTCCGCACCGACACCATTTTCTATTTTAAACGCACGCACGCATACGCATACCCATATGCACATACTCTCAATTTCTTTATCGTTTAATTCCGAACCTTCTTCTGTTGACGTCTCTTTCACTTACACTGTTTTACCCTTAATAACCTCACATCCAAATCTAGCAGTAGTTTTTATTTTATTTTTTTAAATTCATTATGAAGCTCCTTTCTCTTCAACTAAAGTCTATAAGGGAAATCTGAAATTTTTTTTAATATAGGCCTAGAAGGGTTCACGAAAAACTAAATGTCAATCTACCTATTTATCGATCGATCTATCTGTGTATCTGCCTATTTGTCTGTTTGTCTGTTTGTCTGTCTCTGTCTTTCTCTCTCTCTCTCTCTTTTCTCTCAGTCTCTCTTGCTATCTATCCATCAGGTCAATCTATCTTTCTCTCCATCTCTCTCTCTCTCTCTCTCTCTCTCTCTCTCTCTCTCTCTCTCTCTATATATATATATATATATATATATATATATATATATATATATATATATATATATATATATATGTATATATATATATATATAGTAAATTTTAGAGGTAATACTTGATAAGTGTAAGCACCTATATATGCCAGATAGTGGCCGAGGTGAAAGAATATATTAAAACGTAAAATGAAAACAGAACACAAAGGATTCCGCGGTACACGTGTTTCAAGCTTTATACACAAACTGTCGTTGTATCATTATATGAGTATATAATTGATAGAAAGGATGGTTTAAAACTATCTTCAGCCGCAAACATTTTCAGTCCCAAGATTACATCACAAAGAAAACAGAAAATAGAGAGAAAAAGGAAAAGTCCACTTAGTATTATCCATTGTAATATGCTTATCCTCGACATACATATACATGCACATACATACATACATACATACATACATACATACATACATACATACATACATGCATCCATACATACATATATACATACATACATATATATATACATACATACATATTCATATGTTTGTATACGAAATTATATAAGAGTACATTCATAATTACGTATATATCAAATGAAATCGCCACCAAAACAATGAAACAGTTTGGTGATAGTCATTTAAGGTACAAAGTTACTCTACGACGTTCAGCTCGTGAGAAAAGTTGTCTTCTCATCCCAGTACACCGTTGATATGTTAATAGTTGTGGCTTTCAATAGCAACCGATAAGGAGAGATGCAGGAAATGTGATTAATACGCAAACATTCACACACACACACACACTACGTGCGCGCGCACATAGAGGGAGAAAGAGAGAGAAGGAGGAAGAAGAGAAGCCGAGCAAAGAAGAGTTATTGGCGGCAACATGATGGAGGAAAAAGGGATAAAGTCTGTGGATTAATGGGAAAAGTGTAAAGAGAGTAAGCAGAACAGAGAGATGGAGAGAAAGAAAGAATACGAAAAAAAAAAGTGGAGGGAAAAAACAGAAAAGACAGAAATAGAAAAAGGAAAACGAAGTAAGGGAGGAAATAATAGGAGGGAGTTATAGGTCGCTGGAAGAAGAGAGAACGGATAAAAATGGCATTATGGCGGTAGGTAGAGGAGAAGGATTGGTTTGTTAACTGGAGCTGGCACTGTTATCGATCTAAGTCCTATTGGAAGCGGAATCAGCAACAAATGTAAGGATTATTGCCTAACAAACATAGCAAAAATAAATAAATAAACGAATAAATAAACAGCCAAAGATGGCGACTGCCAGAACAGCATCACCATCACTGTCGTCATCATCAACATCATCATCGTCATCATCATCATCAGCAGCAGCAGCATCGTTATCATCGTCGTCATAATTAGGTTGATTATTATAACCAGGATCACCATGATAACCATATGAACATCACATCACGATGGATATCATCATCATCACTATCATCATCATCACTATCATCATCATCATCATCATGACTATCATCATAATCATCATCATCATCACCATCAACAACAACAACAACAACAACAACAACAATAACACCATCTCTACCACCACAATCATCAACAACAATAGCAGCAACAGCCACACCAACACTACCACCACCACCACCACCACCACCACCACCACCACTACCAACAACAATTACTACAGTAACACCAGGGACAACATTAATAGCAACAATAATGAACAGTTATAATATCGTCTTTCTACATGATTGACGAGCTTCGCTATGGACGAAGTCTTTGAAGTATTACTCCCAACTACGCACATTCTTATATACACAAAAGTGGGCATGCGCACACACATTCATATCCACATATGTATTTATATATATGGCGTATATGAATATATGGCATACATATATATGTATGTGTGTATGTATGTATATATATATATATTTATATATGTATATACATATATATATACGCATATATATATACATATGTATATATATATATATATATATATATATATATATACACACATATATTTATATATATATCAAAGGCGAGAGCGAGAGCATATGTATATGTATACACACACACACACACACACACACACACACACACACACACACACACACACACACACACACACACACACATATATATATATATATATATATATATATATATATATATATATATATATATATATATAGGTATATAGTTATATGCCTGCTCAGCCGAGTGGCTGAAAAGTCTCTTTCACAATCTTGAGAATCGAGATTCATCGCCACTCGCGCAGTATCTTGAGCAAGACTCTTGCCACAACTTCATTCGACCTTAGCCTTGTATCTGAAATTGGTTAAACGCAAACAGTGTGGAAGTACATTGGATGGACTGTACCTTTAGTATACAGGACCAACCTTTTCACTGAGCTCATGCCTTACAATTATGTTAAGTCTAATAGTAATAGTTGCTTATATGCCTACACAACACATCATGGAAACCAACAGTGATCTGTTTATTATAATGATATTCACCTGTATAATATTAATATGTAAGTGTATGTATTAGAGTTCTATATTTAAGAGATGAGGAATTATGTACATTATTTACATTTGACGGATATTTGTCCTCATCTTGTTTCTTATCAACACAACGTTTGGGCTAATATACCCTCCAGCCTTCATCAGGTGTCTTTGGGAAATTTCGAACCTGGGTTCTCATTCCTAAGGTATTTTTCGATGTTTTTATTATTATTATTATTATTATTATTATTACTATTCAGGTCATTGCCTGGAATCGAACTCGGAATCTTGGGGTTAGTAGCCCGTGCTATTAACCACTACGCCACAAGCCTTCAAAACAACGAATAACGTTGGTGCCAGGGACCATGTACGTGTGGGAATATCTGTGTATACATATATGTATGTGTGTACGTATGTGTGAGAGGATATATATATATATATATACGTATATTCCCCCTCAAATGTGGTGGCAGTGACTGTTCACGTACATCTGGACACACATATGTACTCATCTATATATGCTTTTAAATCGTTTGATATCCAAGTATGGTTATGTACACAGACACAGACATGTGTATTGGAGTGTCTAAAACCATCTGTATGACCTTATATACTGTTTGTAGTCTTTTTATGTGTCATATTTTTATATTTTCATTTTTCATTCATTTATTTTATTTTTACTGTATTCTTATTTGTATTTCTATTTTATTTTTATTTTTATTCTTTACGTTATATTTGTGTTGAATTTTTGTGAATCTCTGAAGAGGCCTAGCGAATCATGCATGTACCCCCATTTCAGCATTTCATCTACTAATTACTCCGGCAGGAGCTATTCGGATAGAATGGGGCATGCCAACGCTAGGCCGAAACAGCTGTAAGTTTCTGTTTATTCTCAAATTCCTAATGTACTTTATATTTGTAACCTTGATTTTTAATATGACATGGTATGTCATAAGCATTTGTATATTGTGGTTTTTGTCATTTTAGTTACAAAATAAATTAATTAATTCAACGGAATACACTCTCTGCAAGTCGATGGGTACCGCATATTCTCCTCCATTTTCTAATTGCTATACATATATATATATATATATATATATATATATATATATATATATATATATATATATATACGACGGGCTTCTTTCAGTTTCCGCCTACCAAATCCATTCACAATGCTTTGGTCAGCTCGAGGTATAGCACAAGACACCTCCCCAAGGTGTCACGCTGTTTATATATTCATTTATAGGAAATCACGGCATAATCGATTTTATGCAAATCTGATAGACCTATGAACCCAATTTGAGCTTAAAAGAAACAACACACATTGAAATACACATTTTTACATTTATATCAAATTAAAGAATATTCGTCTGCTTACCTTGAACTGCAGAGGCATACATACGTAATTCCGGGATGATGATGACTCTGATGTCGATATTGTGGATTTTGTAGCTGCTGCTGCTGCTGCTGGTGACGATGTTGATGATAATGA
Source organism: Octopus bimaculoides (assembly GCF_046866305.1). Lineage (NCBI taxonomy): Eukaryota > Metazoa > Mollusca > Cephalopoda > Octopoda > Octopodidae > Octopus > Octopus bimaculoides. Next base: position 44,452,288 of record NC_142933.1, on the reverse strand, counting down.
TCATGCTGATAATGATGATGCCGACGAGATCGATGATAGTAACGGCGATTTTTTTATGATAATCCTGATGATGATGGTGATGATGATGATGATGATGATGATGATGGTGATGATGATGATGATGATGACGATGACGATGATGATGATGATGATGATGATTTGTGGAAAGAGGATCGACATGACGTTGATCATGAACAGAAGTTGAAATTTTAAAAAATGCAATATCTCAGAGAATCGGATACAAAACTGAAACTAAATCCCCAAAGTTCGGACAACGCCTTTTAAAGGACAATCGTTCACAAACCTCCAGAACTATCACAACGGAATCCTCAACCCACTCACCAAACACATAATCTTCAAATACAAAACGGAAAAGGCCATGCATATACGATAAATCTACGCTAGTAGTTTGACATATACAATAAGGAGATTTCGAAAACCTGGATGAACTGATATTATCAATGCAATTATGCGATAAAATCCCTCAGTACTATAGTTTGAATTATAAAACCAACAAGTTAGAGAGATTAGTCCCATAATATTCTTAATCAAAGTCACTGGATTCTCTCTGCTTCTGCATATTTTCATTCACGCCAACGCAATGCCGACTGATAGGAATATTCTTCATTAAAGAGTTATTTATCGTGTATCTTTTATCTTTAATTTGTTTCAATCATTAGAATGTTGCCATGCTGGAGCACCGCCTTGAAAGGTTTAGTCGAACAAATCGACATTTTTTGTGGGGGGGGTTTTTGTGTGTTTGTTCTATCGGTCTCGTTCTCCGAACTACTAAGTTACGAGAACGTAAACAGTACACCAATCCGATTGTCAAGCAGTATTGGGGACAAACACACACACACACACACACACACACACACACACACACACATGTAGCTATTCATTTCTCCTTTCCGACGAAGAGCTATGTTCGAAACGCCAAACTCACTCTTCACCGAGCGTGAAGCTAATACATCCCTTATGCACGTCTGTCCCTTTGTTGTCCATTAGTTTTGTTATTCGTTTATTTGATTTTATTGCGTATCTGAATATATATATATATATATATATATATATATATATATATATATATATATATATATATATATATATATATATATATATACACACACACATAATTAAGGGATCAGCAACAGTTGCTTCACCACATACCGAAAATTAGAAATAGCAGTTAAAGAGCTAATTCTACTACTAGAATAAGTCTCCAACAAATAGCAAATACAAGAAGAAAAAATAGCGAAACTAACCAGCCTGTGTATGTATGTATATGTATAAATTGACTCCGTCGGTCACGAATGACCATGGGTGCACCTAAGAGATTCCCTCTCCGAGGTACAAGTCTGGGCGCAAAGTCGCCTCACCGGCGAAAGCACAACCTAGGGTTGTTTGTATGTAAAACCTGTAGTCGCCCATGCCTACTAGCTTCCCCTCTCTATGCCACCGATGTTATCCAATGGAAAGGGAAAGGCAAGGGCCAATACAGATTGGCACCAGTGACCTCGAAACTCATTTCTAGAGCTGAGTGAACTGGAGCAACGAGAAATAAAGTGTCTTGCTCAAGAGCACAACGCGCAGCCCGGTCCTGGAATCGAACTTTCAACCTCATGATCGTAAGCTCGACGCTCTAACCACACTGAGCCATGCGCCTTCACTATATATGCGCGATTATATATATATATATATATATATATATATATATATATATATATATATATATATATACATTTATACATATATATATATATGTGTATATATATATATATATATATATATATATATATATATATATATATATATATATATATATATATATATATATATATATATATATATATATATATATATATATGTGTATATATATATATATATATATATATATATATATATATATATATATATATATATATATATATATATACATATATATATATATGTGTATATATATATATATATATATATATATATATATATATATATATATATATATATATATATATATATAAGACGAATAAATTAAATAGAGAGATACAATTGACAATCTATTGATTTATTTATATTATAACATCTGCACTATGAATATAATATATGACATTTAAAAAAATCATAAAAAATCCCCCAAAAGTCAACAATTTGTTTCAAATATACATTATTTGATATAAAAGCGGTATTTCGTCTGTCTTTACGTTCTGATTTCAAATTCCGCCGAAGTCGACTTTGCCTTTCATCCTTTCGGGAACGATAAATTAAGTACCAGTAGCGTACTGAGGTCGATCCAATCGACTGCCCACCTCCTCAAAAATTTCGGGCCTTGTGCCTAGAGTAGAAAAGATTATTTTCATGGGTAATTTCAGATAATCGAAGTCTTTCAATATAATGTATTTAGTATATTGTATTTAGAGCTTATTGTAAGTGTATTAAGTATGCAGAACGACATTCTGAATATGCCATACCACCTAGAAGTTTATATTCTGGATTATTTGCATAAAGAATCCCTAACTTAAGTGAATGAGAATATATAGGGATGATGGGATTATTAGAATCTGTAATATAAACAGACTTGAGTTAAATATGCTAAGGAAGAATCTTATTGATACGAACTTAAGTGATGTCCACGTCTAAGATGTCATTTTAAGCAGTTTTATATCATACTGAACTTCTAATGAAATTGCAACTGCCTATCTAGAATTTTCTAGAATATAGTTTATAGTTTAGATGAATATATTTCTTTATTATCAGTAGTTAAGGCGGCCTTTATTATAGCTTCACCTTAACAACAATGATGCCCTGAAAGGAAGTTGGTTCTCAGAACAGATCCACTGAAAATAATTTGAGGAGATCTCACAGAAATAGGATTAGAAAGGTCATGTGATCTAGACATTCAGTACGACTACAAAAAAAAAGCCATAAGTATTACAGAATATTCAACAGAAACAATGTGAACGTTAGCTAGAACTTCCTCTCGTTAGTAACATAAGATAAAAAGATTCCGAATCCAATCAAAATTAGTAAAATCTCAGCAACTGCCTACTTAACAGAAGACCTAAAGTGAGCTTTTCAGATGAAGCACCTTGGAATATTGTCCTACATCGAGTAAAAGCCATTCTATTGTTATTCTAAATATCTGAATATAGTTTTAACGATGTGGCATAGGTCTTCCTAGGTTTTACTACATAATTTTTCATACCATTAGATAATGTATGCTGCGTGTTAACTCGTGGGAATAATACAAGAAACAAACTTTAAAAGTAACATCAAGACTTAATTCCTCCGTTATATAGTACAGGGGACAAAATGAACATATCACGAATTCCGGTGGTTGTATAGTTCCTCAATAGATTCGATAACTCAGCTCAGTCCGTCGTTGGTTATATGTGCTCCATTATATTAATTTTGTTCTGGTGAATAACGGCACGAAACTAACATGACTCGCCTTCAAGAAAATCGCTCACCCATCCGCTAATAGATGCTTTCCATATCCCGCGCAATACTCATCCAATCAAAGAACAGGACTCAACCAATGTTCCAAGCTCACGTGTTAGGTAAGACAGCCAATCATTTTAGATTAACGCGCTGAGCCTATAAAAGGCTGATCGCCTTCGATGTACCATAACAGAATTTGATCTCATTACACAGTGATTGACTATTTGGAAACAGTAGCCTATGTCACTCAAAGCACGTCCTATTGTCTTTCAAAGAATACTCGATAAACAATGATGATGCCCCTACAAATAGTAACCAAATCACGATCAAATCTCACCTTACTTTCTTTAAAACAGATTTTAGTTTGAAAAAAATTATGTGTAACTCGCAGTTTATAATAATTTTCTGTTCTATCATGGAAGCAAACAACAACAACAACAACCGGCAGTTTGAAAGAGTAATACTGTATTACCTGATCAACACGTTTTATGGAGCTGCACATCATTGTTACATGAAAGTATTTGATTAGGTTTCTCTAAATCATAGAAACTTATCAGGAAATTGTTTAAACAACAGACGTGTGGAGTTAATTATTACATAACTATTTTCTTATTAAACAGCTGAATCGTAACGCTATAGTTCTTACTACACAATAGCATTTTCTACTTTAGAATATTTCCTGAGTTATAGTATCTCCTGTCCTATAATACTGGCTACACAACAGTATTTTCTGCATCATAATACTTTCTCCGCAATAGTATTTTTTTGCGTTATAATGCTACCTATTCTATTTTATGCCTATTGTTAAAAATAGTAAGTCGGGTATAACCTGGAAGGTTGTACCCTAGCATGGCCGCAGTCCAATGACTGAAGGAAGTAAAATGAAAAAGATAAAAGATTCACCGCTGTTATCACAATGAAATACGAGACAATCACTGCAAAACACACAAGTAAACACATACAAGCACACATATACATGTAAACTCACACACATACAAAGAAATGAAATTGAGAACATTTGCTATTTGATAAAAAGAAAAAACAACAAAACACCGAAAATTTGAAGTTGGTAACTGTTATAAGCACAAGGCTTGAAATTTTGGCGGAGAGAGAGCTTGTCGATTTCAACGACTCAAGTATTTGAGTGTTACTTTATTTATCGACTGTGAAAGGATGAAATACAAAGTCGACCTCGGAGCAACAAGAACCCAGAACCTAAAGCTTAGTATTGTGTTCGGCAGGTTAAAAATTCTTCCAGCTCGTCGCCTTGAACTTGTTAATGTACGTAATTCGTTGATGTAAAGAATTTAATGAACTTCTTCTCGTCTTATAGGAGTTAAAGCCAAATTTCTATATTTGTAAGTCATTAATAAGTTATTAAAAGGTGCCAAAACAAAAGAAACAATGTTTAAAAAAGGACTAACAAATGAATTAATAAAATATCACCAACGACAACAGCAACTACAGCAACGAAGAAATAAACAAATACTTCATTAGTTTTATAGACTTAAAAGGAAATGTTCATAATAGTGTGTTGGATGTATGTACTATTCAACCTAGCACCACATCCATCTTATCCCCCACCAACATCACCACTAACCACCTTCATCATCTCAAAGAACCAAGCACCATCTTGCCCCACCATCGTCCTGCAGCATCTTGGTTTCTCTTTCAATTCTGCAACGACATTACTTTACACACACATGTCTATCTATATATCTATATATGTACACAGATAAAACTCACAAACACATTCAAAGATTAGCGATTCGATTAATCTTCGTGTATTATTCTTTCTTTCTCCCTTCTTTCTTTCTCCCTTCTTTCTCTCATCTATCTCCCTGATTACGTTCTCTCTCTCTCTCTCTCTCACTCTCTCTCTCTCTTTCTCTCTCTCTATCTCTCTCTCTCTATCTCTCTCTTTCTCTCTCTCTCTCTCTCTCTCTCTCTATCTCTCTCTCTCTCTCTCTCTCTCTCTCTCTCTCTCTCTCTCTGGTTTTCTATCTATTTGTGTCCACGTCTCAATAGCTTCCTGTTTTTCACGCTCTTCTTTTCTCATTCCATGAGATTCATTTAACTTAAACAAGCAAAATGTATGCCAGACACAATGCAAAACGAAATATTTTCTTATTTACGTGTTCGTGTGATAAAAACTATCCACTTAGATGTTGTAGCGTGTATTGGAATGTAGGTTCAAACCTAGTTTAAAATCTAAAGTTTAAGATCACTTTCTCTGTAATCATTCTCTGTAATCATGCACAACATATATCAAGACATGTTTAACTTTTTACAGACTAGTTTCCGGATCACTAAAAATTTTATTGTATAAATTCACACGTGCATACACATGCACACGTGCATGCACACACACACACACACACACACACACACACACACACACACACACACACACACACACACGTACACACATTCACAGATATGAGCGCAACCGTCTCTAAAGTGAGTATAGTTTGGTAATAAACAGTATCCTTTCGTCACTTGTTTTAGCCAACTATGAAGTCTTGAGCAGAGATAGATACCCTTTCTGCCCTTTCACCCTAAGTGCAGTGGGACATCGGGAATATAACAGTTAGGAGAGGGAACTGCCACAGCAGTCAGCTTGTGCCTAATTTTCAGTTGAGTCGACTAAAGTAACATGCATAATGCTCTTCCATTTAGGTTCGTAGTTTTATTGAATGCAGACTGCTCTGGCTTTCATTCTATCCGAAGTCTTGTAAAGTTTCGCATAGCCTTAGCGTAAGCAATATTCTCATTGATTCCGAGGTATTCACAACATTCATTACCGGAGAAAGAATAGATGAACAAGTCATCCGTATCTATGTTTCTTGTCTGGTCGACAATCCTCGTTTGAAATTAGCAAATAGGAATTCTTATTTTGACAGAATTCCGTTCCTATGTCCCACAGAAATGTACTCAGTTCTTGGTGCCGTTCATATCACTTGAATACAGACATAGGAAATTAAGAAAAGAGTGTGAGTAACATTAATTTTTATCTTTTCTGTTGGTCATATCTTGTCATGTAATCTACGCCGATAAAAGCGCAAGTTCTTCAGCTGCCTTTCCATTTTCGTCTTACCAGCTTGTAATAATGTCCATCCATTGCGTTCTCTACCTGCTTCTTGTTCTACTACCCTCTACTCTTCCTCCATGATAATGTTTTTCGGACCTCTACCTCTTCGAATATAGCTATGATAGAAGAGCTTTCGTTTTTACACAATGCTAAGGCGTGGTATTTCACCTACTTGTTGTAACACCCATTCAGTTGTTCGATGGTCCTTGTAAGAGGCTCATAACATTTTTATATTCACCCACATTTTAAATGCATTGATTATATTCTCTTCAATTATGTTCAAAGTTCACGCTTCAGAACTACAAATGCTTATCAGTCAAATGAGTGCATGGACTAGCCTTGTTTTTAAATAAGTTCGGACACTTTTGCTACTCCAGATGTTATTAAGCTTTCTATGAACGTTTTGCCATGGCTAGCCATGTCCTAATTTCTTTCTTACAGGTATCTTCATCAGAGATTTGGGCTCCAAGGTATTCATGCAATTCAGCTTGTTCGAGTCTCTTTTTGCCCAGTTTGATGTTAACATTTACTTTCTTTTTTCCTACTACCATGACTTTTGTTTTCTTATTGTTGAGATAAAAACTATGCGTATTTGATAACTTCTCGACTCTATTTATCATTTCCAATCAAATTTATCCAGTATAATCTACATACTTTAGATTAGAAATATGCAAACCGTGTATTATAATGCCATCTTCCTGTATTGTATCTCGCATCATCTACTCAACATAGATGCAGAACAAGCATGAAAAATGAATACAACCCTGAGGAACTCCATTTCCATTTTTGAACTTTTCTGTGTCATCATTATTTACACGAATACAGGACTCTTACTGAATGTAAAGCTGCTTGGTGAACCTAAGGATGTGTCTCGGAATGTCGTGATTTGACATAACGCACCACATGTTGATATAGTTTGCACCGTCAAAGGCCTTTCTGTAGTCAAATATATCAGAAGAAAGTTGTAAGGTTGTGTAAGGTTGCAAGTTGTTTTCTAAAATTGTGTGGATATTTTGCAGATATCTTGTGCCACGTCCACTTCTAATCCAGTCTGTTCTCTAACTATTTCTTGTTCGGGGAACAGTTTCAAACTTAGGATGATGACCAAAAGTATTTTACTTGCATGTAGTATCAGTGTGATTGTTCGATGATTATCACACATAAGCAGGCCTCCCCTTTTGTGTGTGGGTGCATATTCTATAGAGGTTGTGGAAGTATCCTTATTGAACTCTTTCCTGCACTTTTGATCAATTCAATCGACACTGCATTGAGACCTGGTACTTTTTCATCTTCTAAAAATCTTTCCCAGAGCTTTCTCTACCTCACTCCTTAGTGTCAATCACAGCGACTATTCGAGTACTTTCATACAATTTCTTGGTGTATTCCAACCATCTTTGTTTTACCAGTCTTGCTGCTGTTATAACTATTTCTGCTTGTGATTTTATACTGTCCGTGTTTGCAGTGTATTCTCTTTGAGATGCTTCACTTCTTTTGAGTTAGAGAAGACTTTTCAAGTTATGTTTACTTTGTTCTTCCTGAGTTTCTCAGAAATTGGTTATGTACTTGTAGCGTTTGCATTTCCTTAACCTGGCTAACAAGGGGTTCAGTGCTAGGACAGGGAGCATTCCAAATAAGCTTTCACTCCAGAATATTCCTGTTGGAAGCCTAGAAATTATAATAGTTTCTTCAGTCATTATTATTATTAGCTCTGTCGATGATGTTGTTGTCAGTCTCTTAATTGTAATGACTATAGCAGTGGTTCTGAACCAATTTTTGCCTATGGACCCCTTTGATTTCAGTTTTACTCTACTAGGCCGCCATAACCATTCATTGTGTATATTTTAAAAATCCTACTGCATTCTGACAATAAATATCATTAGGAATTGTAAAAAAATTAAAGTATTTTGTGTAATGTCAAAGTATAAGCAATCTATTATCAATAAATTTTAATAGCAAAAGCTTTTCTGGACGCCCAAGGACAATATGGATCCCGATTGAGAACCACTGGATTATAGCAATAAAAACCATACCAGGTTAGTAGTGACTCTACAATTAACCAAGGACAAAATCAAAAACCTGCTTGTAGTTGGCCCAGACTATCAGTAGATTTCGGCCGTGCTGTTTAGTCCCTTAACGACAGCATTGTTGATCAGAAGCTGCTTATCACCGTTTCAGGTACCTTTTTTTACCCTTTTTTACTTGCTCATTCGTCACTACATTGTATATTTAACGATGATCCTGGAAGAAAACATTCAAACAGCCTTTGTGTAACTCATACGTGTCTTTCAATCACGCTGTTGACTTGTAGTGTTCAGCCACACGTGTCCCCTGAGCAATTAGTGTTGTACGCACAATTACCAACTGATCTGATACGTCAAGATCAGCGTTCAGCGTTCTTTCGGACAGGTTAACCAGGGTAGAATATGAGCTCTCTGTACCAATAACCCATTAACAGGTCTTCCCTAGGTGATTCTCTGTTTGCTAGTTTTTCAACAACCGGTAGGAGAGTCTCAGTGCAGACATAGGTTGAGATATTAATCACTTCGTAGCTCGTGGAATCACATATCACGAAAACTATTTGCTGTTTACATACCAGCTGCCACCTTAAAAAAATTTACACTGCTTTTTTATGTATGTATGTATGTATGTATGTAGGTATATGTGTGTGTTTATGTGTGTGCGTTTGAGAGGTATCTCTCTCTTCCTGTATATATATATATATATATATATATATATATATATATATATATATATATATATATATATATATATATATATATATATATATATACTAGGTGTTAATATGAGTTTGTATGTTTTATACAAACACACACACACATACACACACACACACACACACATATATATATATATATAATATACACCCACATATATACACGACACAGCCGTAAAAGAATGTGTGTGTGTGTGTGTGTATTCTGCAAACGTCCAAGTATCTAGTTTCACATCAGATTAAACTATAAATATACTGAGACCGATTCGTTGATACGAAAAATCATAAATTATATGTATATACATTCAGACATACATACATACATACATACATACATGCATACATACATATGTATATATATATATATATATATATATATATATATATATATATATATATATATATATATATATATATATATATATATATATATATATATAAATTGCTGATAATAAACAATTGATTTCTCATCTTCTTATAACGATATCTTAAAACAAAATAAAACAAATTCTGAGAGGCAAAGAAGATGGAATAAGAAATGTGAAGAAGAAGAAAGAGTAGGAAAGAAGGAAAGCGGCACTTCGATACAAAGCATGATAATTCTTAACTAAACAAACTCAAGTAGACAGTAGCAACTAATGGAAGCATTGAAATTTAATTCTTCGCTTATTTACTCCCGTATAAATATCGGTTATTAGATTGAAATTTTTTTCACACAATATTATATAAACCTCCTTTTTTTTTTTACCTTTTGATTCGATTATTTAAGCTGTTTTGTTTTTTTTAATGTTTGTATCATAGAAATTTAATTTTTTTTTCTTCACTATAAATAACTAAATTGGAAAGCATAACGTACTGCTCTGTCATTTTTTTCATCTTTTTGTTTTTTGTTTTCTGTTTTTGGAAAATATATTTTGCCACGGAAGCTGGAAATTTTTTTTTTTTTGCTTTGTATTCACAGATATTAAGTGTTTACCAAACATTCTTCTTCTTCTCCTCCTCTTTCTTTCAGCTTCTTCTTTCTCCCCCTCCTCTTCCCCATCTTCCCCCTCTTCCTCCTCCTCCTTCTCCTCCTCCTCCTCCTCCTCCTCCTCCTCCTCCTCCTCCTCTTTCTTCTTTCCGTTCGAAGTTCACACCACACCCAGGTCAACTTTAACTTTTTAACTTCCATCCTTTTTAACTTCCATCCTTTTTAACTTCCATCCTAGTCAAGTATCGGATAGAATATATATACAGAGAGAGAGAGAGAGAGAGAGAGAGAGGGGGAAAGAGAGAGAGAGAGAGAAAGAGTGAGTGAGTGAGTGAGAGAGAGTGGCGAGACAGAAGGAGGGAGAGCAAGTAGCATGGTATGTAACAAGGTAGTCTATACTAAGCTATGATGAAGACAGATAACCACCAGTCTATGAATCTTAATGCCACCCCGCCCCACTTAGCAACTCATTGCCTGTCATGAAGCCTAGCCTGAGCACTCATCCTTCAACTCGCGTGTTAACTGTCTCTGTATCTCGCTTTTACTGTTTAGTTAGTAGCAACAGAAGTAATATTAGTATCGAAAATCAATTGGAATATCCTACTTAACGTGAATACTGTGGGGGCGCCATATTACTGCAATATTCGTCCCGAGAAAGCACCTCAGATAGACGCGCATTTTATCCTTTATCGTTTACTTGTCTCAGTCATTTGACTGCGGCCATGCTGGGGTACCATCTTGAAATGTTTCAGTCGAACAAATTGACTCCAGGACTTAGTTTTTAAAAGCCTAGTACTTATTCTTTTGCCGAACTGCTAAGTTACGAGGACGCAAACCCACTAACACCGGTTGTCAAGTGGTGGTGGGGGACAAACAGACACAAAGACACACGCACAGATATCTACACACACAAGCACACACAGAGATGTATGTATGTATAAATACGACGGGCTTCTTTCAATTTTCATCTACAAAATTCATTCACGAACCATATGGTTAGGTAGCAAGCATCTTATCACACAGCCACGCCTGCGACTATAGTAATAAAAATCACAGAAGTATCACTAGCAGACGAAAAATATCCAGCACCGGTAGTGGAACTGCTATATCACGTTATTTCTGCCTATTTGTGCTTCATCAGCAGTAGGTATCAACTATCACTGCATGCAAGCAAAACTTTACCTCAACTGATAGTTAGAAAAATAGTGATTAATCAGACACTGGTATCGCAAATAGCTAGTAGGTTGTGTAAAAATAAGTTAACGATGAAAATAGTATTAGTACCAAGTGGCAATTTGTATATCTACGCAACGTGTATAAACTGTAACAATTCTATACTTCTGCCTTATTCGTCATGAAAAAGCATCTTGCATGTCTGCTACCGATATTTCTATGCCTTATAGCACTATACATCTGTACGTTTTGTTTTCTCAAGGTGAATACCACAGTATTGTGGCGTTCTCACAGTACATCCACGTTAAGTAGGATATTCAAATTACTATTCACTTTTACTCATTTCTCCCGTCTCTCTCTGAACGATATGTAAAATATGGTTGATGAAATCACCTAACCAATTAACCAGCCAAACGACATTTATATCGGCTCTTATGAAATAGAGGAACACAAATATATATACATACATACTTTGTTTCTTGTTGAACTATTTATTGTCAAATCTAAACTCTCGTCTAGGTTAATTATTTACATCGCAACCAAAACTAAATTGTATTCTATAACTATAAAATCGAAGGCCTCATAATATATAAATTTGTTTCTTTATAATAATTTCGAATAATATAAAATTGCAATCTAAATCAGAAGGAAATAAATTTTATATTTATATGAAGGAAAAAAAATATGTGATTGTAACTGACAAAATCGCTGACGTGTATATTACAACAAATAATAAAAAAATGGCAGTATTTTGTTTCATCGTTGGACCCCCTTTTATCAACTAATATGTATATTTTTGTGTGAATGTGTGATTGTGTGCGGGTAGACACAGAACACACTACTGCGTAGTATGTTTTGTGTCTGCGTCTGCTAGTGTCTATACGTGTGCTAGTGTCTATACGTCTGTGTATGTTGTGTAAACAGTGAAAGTTGTATACAGTTGTACGATCAAAAGGAAATGCCGAATTGAAAACCAGCTACAAAGAAAGGGAGAGAAAGAGAGAATAAAACAGAGTAAGAGGGAGAGAGGCAGATATACAAACAGTGAGGGACAGACAGATAAACAAACACGAGAGAAAAGAAAAAGAGACAGAGTGAACGAGAGCGAGAGAACGAAGGAGAGACAGGGGGAGAGGTAGAAAGCGAGAGATCGAGAGAGAGTGAGAGAAAGGGGGAGTAAGAGATAGAAACAAGGATTGAAAGAGTAGACGCTAACGAATGAATTATTAAAATATGCTGTATTTGCTTATTTTCCCACTTGACAACAGGTAACCAATAAACAAACTTAATTTCACTAAAACTAAACATGAATGTAGGTGAAATGGTGTTTACGAATTTTAGAATTATTTTACAACATTCATACATACCTGCATATACACACAAGTAAATGCTACATACATATATATACACACAAATATAATCATACACACGTTTGTACCTGTAATGAATATGACTCTACCTATCTATTTGTATATCTATCTATGTATTTATTTATCTATCTATCTATCTATCTATATATATATATATATATATATATATATATATATATATGTGGGTGGGTCTGTCTATCAATCTCTCTATGAATGTGTGTATGTCTATGGTTTTGTGTGCACCTTTTATGTGCGTGCGTCTCTCTCTATACACACACACACACCCATATGTATGTATATATATGTAAATATATATATAAACGTGTGTTTATATATATTTGTTTCGTCATAAGCACAAGCTCTCATCGACGCTTGCCATGAAGAACTCGTACTAAGAGCCACATAAATCTTAAGTTGATTGTAATCGAGTTTCTATAAACATTTTTATTATATTTCTCTATTGCATATTAAATTCTCTAATCTGGTGTGGTGTTATAATCGTCAAAAAGAACAAGTCAATAATTATATATGCAAGGAATCAACTACTTTTCTCAAGTTCATTAAGAACTGATCTAGAGTCGATTTTAATCAACTTAGCCCCCTCCCAGAAATTGTTGCCCTTATGTCAAAAGTTGAAACCAACATTAGAAACTGAGTTATTTTTTTCTTATTTTAGAAAAGAGAAACGCAAAACTTCGGCAAACCGATATTCTGTTAACTTAACAGTGAAGACTTGAAATAGAAATGCAATATTTACCGTCAGTACAAAGAGAAAAATTTGGAAAGCTAAACGAAAACCTTTAGCAAAGCTAAATTAATTCACTGACTACACTGCTTTGTGAGATATTTCCAAATGTTTGTGTTAGTTGGAGAATATTACTGGTAATTCCCACTACCGTAGCATCAACAGAGAAATCTTTTAGCAAACTCAAACACATCAAAAAACGTTTTAAGGTCTACTTGAAACCAAATTAATTGATTTAGCAAGACCCAGTATTGAATCAGTAATTGATGTCGATAATATTATTAGATATTTTACAGATAAAATAAAAAGCCAGAAGACCTAATTTCATTAGCTGCTTAGGTTTCTCGTTGGTTTGTGTAACATATATTGCTAGCTGGTCATTCTGGTGCATAGGAATAAATTATTTTAAAATTTCACCTGTCTTTATATCTAGATAGTTTGACACAAACCATCAGGTTCATTTATACTTTCATAATCAAAGACAAGCTGTTCCTTATATATTAGTATAGCCATTTTTTCTTATCGAGAAGAAAAATTTGCATCCTCAAAAATGTCATGCTTTATAATTTCCTTTATTGTATAGACTTAACTGAGCGTTCAGCATTGAAGCATTTAACGTCAATTTGGATTTTAAATCCTCAATTTTAAGAGGCGCCGAGGAGTCGTCGTATTCAGTCATGTTTAGCCTCGTGATATTTCTGTCGGAAGCACTGCTCACATCTTATGTCAAATAAAATATATTTTAATCGCGTAACACAAGAGGATAGATATAAAACATGATATCTTGTAGTGTGTAGAGATAATCAATAATATTATTGACATAGAGCACGTGATTATTTTTTGATTTTTATAAAGAGATTTCTGATGTCATTAAGAAAGACGCAACTGTGTGGTCAGAAATTTGCATTGCAGCCAGATGGTTCCGGCTTCGGCCTCACTGCGTGGCACCTTGGGCAAGTGTCTTCTACTATAGCCTCGGTCGGGTTGACCAAAGTCTTGTGAGTGGATTTGGTAGACGGAAACTGAAAGAAGTCTATCGTAAGTGTATACGTGAGTGTGTGTGTGTGCATGTGTGTGCATATATATAGTATATATATATGTATGTATGTATGTATGTTTAAATAGAGTGAGCAAGAGACAGAGAGAGAAATCTGTGTTTGACCCCTATACCGCTTGACAACTGGTGTTGGTGTGTTTACATCCCCATAAATATCGTTTCGGCCAAAGAACCAATAGAATATATACCCGGCTTAAAAAATATACTCAATGGAAGTGGTGGAGAGATTCGTTGGGCTACAATTCTTCAAGGCGGTGCTCCAGCATAGCCGCAGTCTAATGGCTGGAGTAAGTAAAACATAAATAATAAAAGATATGTAAGAATGAGGCAACAAAGATATTGCGTTGCCCTTTTATTACATTTAGTTCAATGGAGTGGCTGTGTGGTAAGCAGCTTGCTTACCAACCACATGGTTCTGGGTTCAGTCCCACTGCGTGACACCTTGGGCAAGTGTCTTCTACTATACCTTTGGGCCGACCAAAGCCTTGTGAGTGAATTTGGTAGACGGAAACTGAAAGAAGCCCGTTGTATATATGTATGTATATATGTATGTGCGTGTGTATATGTTTGTGTGTCTGTATTTGTTCCCCCAACATCGCTTGACAACCGATGCTGCTGTGTTTATCTCCCCGTAACTTAGCAGTTCGGCAAAAGAGAACGATGGAATAAGTACTCGGCTTACAAAGAATAAGTCCTGGGGTCGATTTACTCGACTAAAGGCGGTGCTCCAGCATGGCCGCAGCCAAATGACTGAAACAAGTAAAAGAGTAAAAGAGTATTATTGTGGTAAGTGGTTAAATTTTTATTCTTCTCTCTCTCTTACTATCTCTCTCTACCTACCTATCTTTTCACATATATACACACATATATACACACATATATGCATACACACACATGAGTTGTGTGTGTACAGAGAAACAGACTGACTGACAAAGAAGGGTGAAAAGAAAAAAGACTACGTTTGGAGAATGCGTTACAGGCTAATTCAAGAACATTATCCCTCTACAGGTATTTCGTTGTGACTTTGACGAAGATAATTAATTTTGCTTGTGTCAATTTATCTACCCGGATAGCACACCTACCCGGACCTTGGGGGTAATGTACCGGGTAATGACTAGCCTCTAAAAGCATCAGGAACCCTGGTGATAGGTACTTTCCCTTTGACGTTACGTATGTTTATCTCAGGATTAGGAACCAATTTTACTGTACATATGGTGGAAAGCAATGTCAACCTTCAGATCATTTGAAACTGTTACAGAATAATTAAAGGGTACAAGTTGATGCAGATTGCAACTATATATGTGTGCATGTGTGTGAGAGAGAGAGAGAGGGGGGGAGAGGGAGAGAGAGAGAGAGAGGGAGAGAGAGAGAGAGAGGGAGAGAGGGAGAGAGAGAGGGAGAGAGAGAGAGGGAGAGAGAGAGAGGGAGAGAGAGAGAGGGAGAGAGAGAGAGAGAGTGTGTGTGTGTGTGTGTGTGTGTGTGTCTATACATACACGAATATATATATGTATATATATATATATATATATATATATATATATATATATATATATGGATATATATCTATCTATCTATGCTTACATATATATGTATATATATGTGTGTGTGTCTGTGTGTATGTATATATATTTATATGTATGTATGTATGTATGTATTATGTGTGGAGGCGCAACGGCCCAGTGGTTAGGGCAGCAGACTCGCGGTCATAGGATCGTAGTTTCGATTCCCAGACCGGGCGTTGTCAGTGTTTATTGAGCGAAAACATCTTGGCGGAGCGTCGTGGAGCTTTAGATATTGTGGCACCGCAACCATGAAGTGCCACAACGAACCCTGCTGTACTCTTTCACCACTTCATGGTTGCGGTGCTCAAAACGACTCTACACCGCTTTGTCCACTACACATTATTTCTCTCCATAGTCCCTAGATAGAGGAAAACTGCCTGTCTGTCACGGTTAAAGGAAGAACGTGTGTAGTATCTTCACGATGTAACATGATAACTCGATTCGTACTATACGAGACAATCGACATTTGACATATCTCCAAGACTTCCCAGTTCTTCTTGGTCAAAGCATGACTGACATATGAAAAGATGTCGAAAGGCTGCTGTATAAAGAAACGAAAGTGGAGGCGCAATGGCCCAGTGGTTAGAGCAGTGGACTCACGGTCATAGGATCGTGGTTTCGATTCCCAGACCGGGCGTTGTGAGTGTTTATTGAGCGAAAACACCTAAAGCTCCACGAGGCTCCGGCAGAGGATGGTGGCGAACCCTGCTGTACTCTTTCACCACAACTTTCACTCTTTCCTCCTGTTTCTGTTGTACCTGTATTTCAAAGGGCCAGCCTTGTCACACTGTGTCACGCTGAATAACCCCGAGAACTACGTTAAGGGTATATGTGTCTGTGGAGTGCTCAGCCACTTGCACGTTAATTTCACGAGCAAGCTGTTCCGTTGATCAAATGGAACCCTTGACGTCGTAAGCGACAGAGTGCCAACAAAAATGTATTATGTATGTATGTATAAATAGAGAAAGCATCTATACTATAATGGAGAAAGCTGCTTATTAATTAGGTATGTAACAATTACTAAAAGTACTAAAAGAAAGCAATTATTAAAGGGTTGACCGTCTGGAAGTATTTTGATTAATTCACGTTCGAAGAAATTTCCTATAATTTTGATTTCTCAAGTTATTCATTGCATTCACTGCGGAATATTCGATTTTCATTTGCAAAGTCTCTTACTTTTTCTTTTAAATTTTAATTCGCTATTTGGAAAACCGACTGTTTGTTGTATTAATGTATACGTAATGTAAAAAACATTATTTATTGAATGATTCTTTTTTAAATACCCGTATAATTTTTGAACGCGGGATAGCTGTGAGAAGAGCCTAGAAAGTTGGGTAATTACTATTAGAAGTCGAGGAGAAAAAAGTTACCGACAATTACTCGAAACTTGCACCTTATTCACAGTTTCCAAACACTCTATACTACTAAGACAATATATACACAAATGTTGCATGAGTGATTTCAACAATGACACACACACAGACACACACATCTATAGACATTAGCGCACACGCATAGATACACATACACACAAATGACAGGTAATGAATGTGTGTGTGTGTGCCTTACTGACAATATTTCGTGTGAAGTTTCTTCAGAGAGGAGGTCGCCGTTTCAAAGCGACGAAAGTATTTTGATACAAATGAAACTTTAATGTTGAAGTGAAACTGGTACAACTTAAATACATAGGTCTCTTAACGGTACTACTTAAATACAGGTGTTACGTACAAAATATTTTAAATGTACCCAGTGTGGACGTGTAATGACACCTTAGCCCTAGCCCTAACCCTGACCCTAACTAACCCTAAATCTAACCCTAACCCCATCCCTCATAACTAACCCAACCCATCAAATCGTTGCATAGATGCATCGGGACCTCTGTATTTAAGTAGTGCCGTGAAAACTAACGGCTTTTGTGGGTTCTCGAATGGCTTACAAATATCTTCCAAGCTGCAATTGTTTTAGTTTCAGCTCACGATCTAAGATCAAGTCACTTGCTATGCATGTACATCTCCGTAATTTTTTAAAATCACTGTGACCTTCTCAGGCTCTCCAATATTTTTTTTTCTAAGCAGAAACAGTCGGGGGCAGGGAGCGGAGTTGCTAAAAAGCTGAGGGTCTGTCATTTTTATTTTCTGAAACAAAATTATACAGAGTTAGCAAAAAATGCAGCAATGACCCCATAAAGGTATGTCCTCAAATACCTTCCGCACCCTGTATATCTATATATATTCTATGGACATACCATAGAAAAACAGAATGGACTAAACAGAACAGACGACATGTGGGACGGAGAGTAACTGAAGAGGTCACATGTGTGTGGACTTAAAATAAGAACAGTAGCAAACAAGCGATGAGCGAATATATATAGTGCGTTTGTTTATTTGGCAAGAAATAAATGACCATCCCGAAATATCACAATACACACACACACACACACACACTCACACACACACACACACACACACACACACACACACACACACACACACACACACACACATGCATACATGAATACAAATATATTTGTGTATGTGTTTGCACGTGTGACTGTATGATAGTTTCGTTCACACTAATACACCGATGCTACGTTTTTACTGAGCATAATTCTAGTTAACATGCTGTAAAAGATATCTTGCGCTTAACAGTTATTTTTTGACATTCTTAGACTTAGCACCGTGTTTTAAGTGCAAAGCAATAATATCTAAGCTGTTTCAATGTTCTCAGAACAGATAGAACAGTTAAGTAGCTATAGAGCCCAAATGGAACGCTCGGAGAAAATGTGAACTAATGGCAAAACCAAAATTTAGTAATTTCTTGTATTTTGACAGTTTTACCGTTATACTCGATGTAAGTTTAAGCAGCAAAGAAACATTTTTGAATTACAGCAAATATATATATATATATATTTATACTTAACTTTCATGTGGCAGGTATGACACTCTGCCTAAGAGGTTCGCTCTGCAATCACGTGGTTTTGGATTCAGTCTCACCACGCGGCATCGTGGGCAAGTGTTTTCTAGTATAGCCTAGGACCGTCCAATGCCCTGTGAGTGAACTTAGTAAACGGAAACTGTGCGGAAGCCTGCCATACATACATGTGTGTGTGCGTATACACATACACACACACAGGTACATACATATATGTGTTGTGTGTGTGTGTGTATGTATGTGTGTGTGTGTACCTGACTCAAAATAAATCAATAAATACTGGGACCGACTTATTCAACGAAAACCCTTCAAGACGGTGCCTCAGTATGGCCACAGTTCAATAACTAAAAGAAGTAAAAGATAAAAGACAGTACGAATGTAAAGGCAAAGTTTCATCTATAGTAAAAGCACGTAATAAGAGAAACATTTCTGGCTTTCTCTTCCTTCATTCGTACCTACAAAATATATTGGTCAAGAAATATGATTTAATCTGCCTTTTAGCTTACATATTAGCCACCATATTTTTAACACCACTTAAACATAACTTCTTTTAACATCAGTGTAAACCACAAAGATCATTGTCTTTACAGTCGAAATACTGTTTAAGGTAGTTACTCTTTTAAGAAATGTTCAGTCCCACCGCTCAAAATCTATCAGGTATTCTGATGATTTCGGAGCGTTTAGAATGCTTTTTATGCTTTGATACAGGTGATACGTTTCCATCTTCAGTCTCTAGCTCCTTACATACTTTGTAGAAGAAAGATCTGGCATCTTTTAAAAATTAAGATATTTCTAATTCGCCATGCTTAGTAATTATAACCACAATAACAGTTGCCTCTTCATTTCGTAACCCATAACCTACCAGTGATCACATATGAGATCAATTAAAAATTACAAATTTCATAATTATCTGTCAATATTTACACTTATCTAACCTTTTTGCTATATCTACTAGGTATATTTCTCTGATATTCAAATGCGGTTTGCTAATTTCTCACCCAATATCTCGCTTATTTCTATTTAAAATGTTATTTTGATCATTCCAGCGTGTTTCTTAGGCTGTTTAATGCTAGAAATCAGTTTCATATAGAAATTCCAGTTAATAGAATTATGGGAGGTAATGGGTTTAGTAAGCTGAGGGTCTGTCATTATTATTTTCTCAAACAAAATTATACAGAGTTAGTAAAAAAATGTAGCAATGACCCAAAAAATGGTAAATGATATATTACCTCCTCCACTTCTAATTGTATGATCCATACAGTTTTTACTTGAACGGTAATTGTATTTCTAAAATTTTGAGGCACTTGTAAATGTTTTGTCGCTGTTATTGAAAATTTCTTTGATCGATATTACCAACATATTTATAACTTAAAGAAACCTGAAATAATCCACAACACTAACTTGTCTAATTACATTTGGTCCTTGAAAAGCACCGGATCCATTGCTGTTGCGATTTACTGCCACAATTTAACGGGTATAGCAATAATTTTTATGCAACTTTCAGTTGATAACTTTGCTGCAATAAATAAACAATCTTGTTTTTAGACAATAATGATTTGAATGGGTGCAGAATTATTAATTTCCTATATGTACTCCATGTTGGCTGCAACATTTAGTTATATTTATGAACATTGGAAATCCGAACTCTTTAATCAATTTGCACTCTTTACTCTTTTACTTGTTTCAGTCATTTGACTGCGGCCATGCTGGAGCACCGCCTTTAGTCGAGCAAATTGACCCCGGGACTTATTCTTTGTAAGCCTAGTACTTATTCTATCGGTCTCTTTTGCCGAACCTCTATTGACGGGGACATAAACACACCAGCATCGGTTGTCAAGCAATGCTAGGGGGACAAACACAGACACACAAACACACACACACACACACACATATATATATATATATATGCATATATATGACGGGATTCTTTCAGTTTCCGTCTACCAAATCCACTCACAAGGTTTTGGTCGGCCCTAGGCTATAGTAGAAGACACTTGCCCAAGATGCCACGCAGTGGGACTGAACCCGGAACCATGTGGTTGGTGAGCAAGCTACTTACCACACAGCCACTCCGTTATTTTTACATGCATATTTTTTTTTTATTTCTATAAAATTTATCTTCAATTTGTTACACCTCAAACGCTAACAGATTTTTGTTTTTAATTTTCTATTTTTTAAAACGATGATTCTTTAAAAAATGTTCCATTTACTAAAAGGACGATTCACGGTTCAAGATTGTGAATCAATTATATTCTTTTGATATTTTTCATGAATTACTCAGTTCTATGTTCTAAACATTTTGTATTGGCTTCAAATATAAAAATCTTACTTTACATTCTCCATTTCACGCGAGCGTCTGTGTCTCCCTCTCTGTCTGTCTGCCTGTCTCTCTCTCTGTCTCTCTCTCTCTCTCTTACCCACACACACACACAGATAGACACATATGTATACACACAGAGCTGAATCCACTCAAAAGGATTTAGTCGGGCCGAGGCTGTAATAGAAGACACTTGCCCAAGGTGACATGCAGAGCGACTGAACCCGGAACCATGTTGTTGGAAAGCAAGCTTCTTACCATACAGCTACACCTTATCCTCTAAGTTCGTGTGTCCCATGCATCATATATCAGGATTTGTGTGTGTGTGTGCGCGCGCGCTAATGTTTATGCCCATATATGTACAGGCGTTCATCTGGCAGAATCGTTATTATGGCGACGAGCTGGCAGAATCGTTAGCATGCCGGGCGAAATGCTTAGCGCTATTTCGTCTGCCGTTACGTTCTGAGTTCAAATTCCGCCGAGGTCGACTTTGCCTTTCATCCTTTCGGGGGTCGATAAATTAAGTACCAGTTACGCACTGGGGTCGATGTAATCGACTTAATCCGTTTGTCTGTCCTTGTTTGTCCCCTCTATGTTTAGCTCCTTGTGGGCAATAAAGAAACAAGAATCGTTATTATGTTGGATAGATAGCTTTGCGGCTATTATTCTTTTTTTCAACTATCTTGGGACTGAATAGATATCTCACCGAGATCAGCTTTGCTTTTCACCCCTTCACGATCGATAAATAACATATTAATCATGAACTGGTATCCATACGTCTCTTTTTTTTTCTAACTATTTAGTTCTGTCTTCTCTTTTATTTCATCCAGAAGAAATCGACCGTGGCTTGATCTGGTGAGTGATTGGTACCGCCAGATCTTAGAATGCCCAAGTCAAACTGTATGTCACGAGATGTCCGGAAGGCACCGTCACGCAGTTTCAGTCATGACCGAGTCTATAGCAAAAGGTAAGAGATACTTGCTCATAATAACTTGCAGTAGTATGGATCTCAGGATGAGTGTACAGCGAACTCCTTAAGTACCTGGTCATTCCTGTTCACACCCACATATACATCGTATACATACAGAAGGAGAAAGTTAGTTAGAGACATTCGTATGGGTGTGCATACGTAAACATATGTATTATGTGCATGTGCGCACGTGTGTGTGTGTGTGTGTGTGTGTGTGTTTGTCTCTGTTTCGTATGTACCTATCTATTTCGTATGTACCTATCTATTTATGGGAGGCGCAATGGCCCAGTGGTTAGGGCAGCGGACTCGCGGTCATTGGATCGCGGTTTCGATTCCCAGACCGGGCGTTGTGAGTGTTTATTGAGCGAAAACACCTAAAGCTCCACGAGGCTCCGGCAGGGGATGGTGGCGAACCCTGCTGTACTCTTTCCCCACAACTTTCTCTCACTCTTACCTCCTGTTTCTGTTGTGCCTGTAATTCAAAGGGTCAGCCTTGTCACACTGTGTCACGCTGAATATCCCCGAGAACTACGTTAAGGGTACACATGTCTGTGGAGTGCTCAGCCACTTGCACGTTAATTTCATGAGCAGGCTGTTCCGTTGATCGGATCAACTGGAACCCTCCACGTCGTAATCGACGGAGTGCCAACAACAACAATCTATTTATGATGTGTTTACACCTATTTGTCTACAGCGAGGAATTTTCTCCGTGACAAAATACAATGAATGGCTTCCTTCGGTTATCACAAGTGTTTCTGATGATCTGATCAACGGAACAACCTGCTCGTAAAATTAACGTGCAAGTGGCTGAGCACTCCACAGACGCGAGAAACCTCAACGTAGTTCTCAGGGAGATTCAGCGTGACACAATGTGTAACAAAGCTAACCCTTCACAAGTAACAAGTTTGTATGTATGTATGTATGTATGCATGTATGTATGTATGTATGTATGTATGTGTGTGTATGTATATATGTGTGTATGTATGTATGTATGTATGTATGTGTGCATGTATGTGTATATGTATGTATGTATGTATAAATGCGTATGCATGTATATATGTATATGTATGTATTACGTACATACGTATGTATGCATGTGTGTATGTATGAGTGTGTGTATGTATGTATGTATGTATGTACGTGTGCATGTATGTGTATATGTATGTATGTATGTATAAATGCGTATGCATGTATATATGTATATGTATATATGTATATGTATGTATTACGTACATACGTATGTATGCATGTGTGTATGTATGAGTGTGTGTATGTATGTATGTATGCATGTACTTTCGTATGTGTGTGTATGTGTGTGTATGTATGTATATATGTATGTACGGCATGTGACCTAGTGGTTGGGTTATTCGACTCACGATCATAAGGTCATGTGTTTAATTCCCTGACCTGACCTGGCTGTGTGAAGTCTTCTTGAACAGGAACTCTATTTCATGTTGCTCCATTCCACTCATCTGGCAAAAATGAGTTGTACTTGTTATTCAAAGGACCAACTTTGTCACGTGTCACGTTGAATCTCTCTGGGAACTACGTTAAGGCTATGCGTGTCTGTGGAGTGCATAGCCTCATCAAACAGCTGGCTCAGTTTGATGAGCCAGCTGTTCTGTTGATCGTTTTAACGGGAACATTCGTCGTCGAAATTGACGGAGAGCCAGATGATGTATGTATGTATGTATGTATGTATGTATTATCTTACATATGTTTTATAAAATATATCGGACCTTATACGTGCATGAATGATTAATATATCTTC
>NC_142933.1:44395659-44423159 GCF_046866305.1 Octopus bimaculoides | reverse complement strand
AGACCATCGATCATGTTGTCTCCATGTGCAGTCTGCTTGCGCCTACAGAGTATCTCAACAGGCATGATAGAGCTGCACAATATATTCACTGGGTAATATGCAAAAACCTGGACTTGCCCCATGATAAAAACTGGTGGGAACACAAACCACCCCCAGTACTTGAAAATGATCACATTGCACTCCTCTGGAACTTCACCATTCAAACTGACAGAAAGATAGACGCAAACAGGCCAGACATCATACTGAAAGACTTCAGACAAAAATCATGCCTCCTCATTGATATGACTGTCAAGACCTACCAAAAACTGAGCAAATATAAAGATCTTGAAATAGAAATTAGCAAAATGTGGAATCTGAAGACGAAAACAATACCTATTGTCATAGGTGCCCTGGGAATGACAGCGAAACGGGCTGATTACTACCTAGCTCAGATACCAGGAAACCCCAAAATGGCTGAAGTTCAAAAGATAGTGCTCATGGGAACTGCCCATATCCTACGTAAAATACTATGTGATCTCAAATTTTAAAGCAAAAACATAATTTTCTTATGGTTTCTTAAACATTCACTTGAACAAAACTGTACAAATCCAAATATATGGTACCCTAGGCATAACACCTACATGAACTTCTAACTTGTTGTCTCTTGAGGTCTCTGGGTGAGACTTGGATCCAACTTGTACAAATGCAAAACAAAAGTCAAACATAAAATAAAAATAATAATAATAATAATAATAATGACAAGAAGAAGAAGAAGAAGAAGTTAGAGTGGTTGTGAAGTGAGCTGTAGATGTGGTTTTTGTGTTTGTACTTGTTTTTGTTGTTCTTAGATTGGGTCTCTGTACCCTCCAACTTTTCCGCTTTTCTCGTTTGGGGAATATTTCCCATCTTTCGGCCAGATGTTTCTTTTCTAAATCTTTGTCCAAAGAATCGGTGTGAGATGGTGAAGCCTAGTCGAAAGAACTATGTGTTGTTGGTTTGGGGAGCAGAGCGGTTGGGAAGAGCTTCTTTTTACGTGGGAACAGGGAGCAACCTGTTTCGTTGCCGAGGTTTTGGTGTAGAAGTCCTCAGCTACTCATGGTGTTGTAGATGTGTTTGTAGAGTTGCCAACAGGGGTGGTTTTGGTTTCTTTATGAGGGCAGATATCCTTTTGATCAGTTATACTTCCACAAGTGTAACATTTGGCCTTTCTGTCTTCCACTATAACTTCTGTGGGCTCCACACCCGGACAACCGACCCATTTTATTTTGGGATGGATTTCTAACTTAGAATATCTATTTTCATCCAATATCATCCTGAAATATTGGATGTTAAGTACCAGAGGCACATTTGTAAATGTAACCTTATTCACTCGTCTCTCCAGATAAAATGGGCTGAAAATGTTTTCATCTGAGGAGTCAGTGTGCAAGGCCATGATTTTCGCTGCCTCTTCGCTATAACATTTAGCTCCGAGAGATACAAAATCTCTTGCTCTCCTAATGTGCCAAATCGAACCCCAGGCATCTTTCAGGCATTTTTTCTGCTTGTGCAGGTGTCGGATTTTCGATCGACCTGGTATTCCTATTAAGACAAGACAGATCACAGTTTTTTGTGTGATCTAAATCTTTTTCACATGGTGGTAGAACGAGACGATTAGGTTTTATCTGCCATTTCCGGATATTTTATCAAAGTCAATGTCAAAAGAATGTTCTCTTCTCCCCATCTCTTTAATAATTTTAGCTAAAGATGAGCTGGATCTGTTGTTGTTATTGTTGTTCGTTGTGGAAGATGTGGCTTCGTTTTCTTTAAAAAGATTTTCCTTTTTGTGTCTGTCTTCAAATATGTTGGTATTGATGTTTCTGCTACTGTTGTTGTTGTTGGCTTTGATACTTTTCATTGTCTGTTCTATTTCATGTTGGGTATTGTCGTTGATGAAATTGGTTATAACAATTTCTTTGTTGAAATTTTCACTTTTGTGTTGTGTTTATTTTCAACATTATTTTTGTCGAAGGTTGCCTTGTCGTCTATTTGCAATGCAGTCTCGTATCGCGCTCCACTCACTCCCTCTTTTACTGCATTCTGAAGAAACTCTTCACTCCTCCCCCCCACTACCACCACTCCTGTCGCAAACGAGTCTCTGTACATTGATTGTTGTTTTCTCCATGGATAGAGAAACAGAAAATTTTCATAATAGATACGAAAGTAAATCGAGATACTCCTCCAAGATTAAGGGGCAACACATGAAAAATAACAACAACAACAACAAAAACAAAAACTCACCGGTTGGCAGAAAATAACTCTTTTTTCATGATGGTATAAGTTCCAAAATCGGATGCAACAATTATCTGTGGTTTTATTTACAAAAATTACAAAGCGAGGTCAAGTGCGGACACCAATGGTATTAATAGCAGCAGCAGCAGCAGCAAAAGTAGTAGTAGTAGTAGTAGTAGTAGTAGTAGTAGTAGTAGTAGTAGTAGTAGTAGTAATAGTAGTAGTAGTAGTAGTAGTAGCAGAAGCAGCAGCAGCAGCAGCAGTAGTGGTAGCAGCAGCAGCAGCAGCAGCAGCAGCAGTAGTAGTAGTAGTAGTAGTCTTTCTACTGTAGGCACAAGGCCTGAAATTTGGAGAAGAGGGGTAGTTTATCACATATCCCAGTGTTTCACTGGTACTTATTTTATCGACCCCGAAAGGATGACAGACAGAGAAAAAAGATGGCTGTGGATGACTAAAAGTGATTTAAAACTGGAAATGGAGGCTCTAATCTGTGCTGCCCAAGAGGAAGCACCAAGAACAAATTACATAAAATACAGAATAGACAACACAGCAGAAAGTGATAAGTGCAGAATCTGTGGACAAAATGGTGAAACCATATGGCATATTACCAGCCAATGTAAGCCAGTAGCCCAGAAGGAATATAAGAGATGCCACGACAATATAAAAAGGTTTGTCCATTGGACACTTTGCAACAAGTATGGACTTGACAGAGCAAAAAATTAGTACGACCACAAACCCGAAGGCATCATCGAAAATCCCGTGGGATTTTATGATTCAGTGCGACCATGAGATAGAGAATAGGAAGCCAGGCAGAGTCTTAATTGCTGGATCATAGATATAGCATGCCCATCTGACATCAAGATATACGATAGAGAAGAAAGGAAAGTTGATAGGTATGACAGGTTAGCATGGGAGGTTAAGCAGTTGTGGTCGCTGAAAAAGGTGGTAGTAGTACCAATAATTGTCGGAGCCCTGGGAACAGTGAGTAAACATCTTGAGAAGTACATGGAACAAATAGGGGCTGCAATAAGGGTGGAGCACTTGCAAAAAAACAGCACTACTTGGAACCGCTCGAATCCTCCGGAAGATGCTCGAAAAATAAGGGGTGTTACCTTAGTTCCCTGGTACTGCACAGCTGACGCCGTAGTATATCTCCAGCTTTAGAAGCTGTGCAAAGGCAATAATAATAATAATAATAATAATAATAATAATAATAATAATAATAATAATAATAATAATAATTTATAATAATAATAATTATAATAATAATAATAATAATATGCACTGCTCTCTCACTCAATAATAATAATAACTGTATATTTACGGAAGAAAATTGTCATATTTTTAATAATTTCAATAGTCACTATTTAGAAAGAAAGAAAATTGTCATCAGTGCGCATGCGTAAGAACATTCATAGATCAAATTTCTAGCTCACCACTTTTAGACGGCGTCTAATTGATACATATTTAAGTGTGTAAGACGTATCAGTTAGAACATGAATATGCAGAAGACTTTTAAAATAGAAGTTTTACTGCCATAAATCTCTTTGCTACACCGTGGATATGTGAGTATACGTGTACATGTGTGTCTATGACTGATTATACTTTCTTTCAACATGTCTCTTACTTTTCCAGTGTAATGAGCTTACATGGTTGTGTATATGAGAATGTCGGTTCGGAGACTTTGAGGTCTCAGAACACATATATTTCTATGTTTATAAGCATATGTTTTACGACTTAATGCTTATTTACCCAAGGTGACGTTTATGACTATATACAGACATGCCAGCAAACATACACAGAGAAAGACGCAGATACACGTACACACGCACACACACGCACACACACGCACGCATGCACACACACACACACACACATACATACACACACACACTCACACACGCACACACACTCATACACACGCACATATAGATAGATACATATATACACATTCATATATATATATATATATATATATATACACGCACATGCATTTATACACACACATACACACACACAGACATATATATATATATATGCGCATGTATGTTTGTATGTATATACATATACATCAACACACACACAGATATATATATATATATATATATATATATATATATATATATATATATATACCTATATATATGTATATGCACACATGTATATCATATATGTACATGTTATATGTACAGGATGCGATGAATAAACTATCGTCTATATCAAGCAAAAATTAAAATAACACCGACATCTCAGTTTAACAGATATATCTTGCTAAAATTACATTAAAATATCTCAAAATACTAAAGAATAGATTTATTAAATAAAGCCGCCATTGGCTTCATCCACGGCCTCCAGACGACTTCGGAATCTCCTACATCTTCTGGAGGTCTCCTTGTTTAAGTTGGTCGAAGCTGCCATAATCCTGGCCTTCATTTCATCTTTGGTGTTACAAGGAGTTTTGCTGCTCTCTCACTCAACTGCACTCTACACATTATAATCAAGAGGGTTGCAGACTGAGAAGTTAAGTGACCTGACGTTTGGGGTTATGTGGTTTCAGAAATTGTCTGACAGCCATGACTGGGTTCTCCTGCTTGTGTGGCATGGTGCAGAGTCCTGTTGCCAGATATAGGGTCTTCCAGCATACATCCTCTTGACCCAGGACAGCACTACCTCCTCTAGCCTCCGTGTTGAGTCTGGGGCCGTGTGGGAGGATGAGTGGAGGCATAATGTCGCCATTACTAGTGATCACTCCAGACACTATGATGTTGATTGGATGTTTGATTTCATCACTCTCGGTACATATCCTTAGATTGCACTGTTCTCAGTTTGACTCCCAAACACTCTGAAATGTTCGTATTGGAGCTTCCAACACGAACATTAAGCAGTACAATATCTGGTGGAATGAATTGCATCATGGTGCTGTTTTTCTCACAAACGGTGTCCAACTGAGCCTGCTAAAGTGTGTAGTCGACAAAAACAAGCAACGTGCATACGCGAAATTAGAAATATAATAAGGCGACAATTTACGCATCGCACTGTGCATGCATACACACACACACACACACACACACACGCACACACACACACACACACACACACACACACACACACTCACACACACACACACACATATATATATATATATATATAATAATTTTTTTCCAAAAAACGAAGAACAAACAAGAAAAAACAACGCAAGTACGTGGTATATATACACACACATATATACACACAGACACACATATGTATATACACACACACAGATATATATACACATATATGCATACACACATGCACACACGCACGTATACACACACGCACGCACATACACACACATATGATGCGCGTGAGTGTGTATGTGTGTGTACGTATGCATGTATGTATGTAAACGTATTTATACTCTCTGTGTACATGTGTGTTTTCATGTCTGTTTGATATCCTGATGTATGTCCAGTTAGTCATATATATATAATTACTTGTACACATTGCTGAGCCAACAGTTGAACCTCAGCGCAGTGGCTCAACCTCCTAGACCAAGCAGTCTAATACTTCGCAAATCGCCTTCACAAAAGCATTTCACAATGGTGTTATGAAAACATAAAATTTAAAAGTTTAAAAATCTTATGATATATATATATATATATATATATATATATAGATAGATAGATAGATAGATAGATAGATAGATAGATGGTAAATCCCCCAAAAAACGAAGAACAAACAAGAAAAAACAACGCAAGTACGTGGTATATATACACACACATATATACACACAGACACACATATGTATATACACACACACAGATATATATACACATATATGCATACACACATGCACACACGCACGTATACACACACGCACGCACATACACACACATATGATGCGCGTGAGTGTGTATGTGTGTGTACGTATGCATGTATGTATGTAAACGTATTTATACTCTCTGTGTACATGTGTGTTTTCATGTCTGTTTGATATCCTGATGTATGTCCAGTTAGTCATATATATATAATTACTTGTACACATTGCTGAGCCAACAGTTGAACCTCAGCGCAGTGGCTCAACCTCCTAGACCAAGCAGTCTAATACTTCGCAAATCGCCTTCACAAAAGCATTTCACAATGGTGTTATGAAAACATAAAGCTTGAAAAACAAGATGGTATGGTTACAGTTGAGTCACATTCCAACATAAGTATGCTTCATCGTGGCAACACAGGGATTAAAAAACAGCATTTAAAAGCAGCAGAATATTTCAGAGAGGAAACGGTAAACGCTATGTAACCATGAGAATTTAGTCATACGTTATGGCACCATAAGGAATTAAGATTTCAGGTCGATAACATTGAGTTCATAAACACATACTTCAAGAACATGCGCTTGTGCGTGTGCTTGTGTGTGTGCCTGTGCGAATGTAGATGTGTTTACGCCTGTCTGTGTGTGTATATGCATGTGTGTGTTTGTTTGTGTGTGCATGCGTATGTGTGTGTGTGTTTGTGTGGTAGTATGTGTGACTGTATGAAAGCAGATATGTGTATGTGTGTCCCTGATTGTATACGAATGTGTGTGTGTGTGTGTTCTACATTTAGCATGAAAACATTTCCAAGATAAAACAGCAGCAGCGAGTTAGAGATCGCTGCATTTATTTTTCTTAAATATTTTAACACTTCTTTCGCAACAGAAAATAGTGTTTAAAATGTATTAATGCCTACCACAATTTTTCTTTTTCTTTTCCTTTTCTTTATTTTTTTGCTTTGACTTGAATCTTGAAGGATCAGCTGACATTGTAGAGAAATGTAAAGCTTTCCTATCTCTCCTTAATTTACACTTTACACATAAAGGAGAGAGAGAAAAGTAAAAAAAAAAAGACATTATCAATGTGAAATACAATTGTCGATTATACAATATGAGGCAGTGAATTAGATGAAACATTACGTAATTAGATTTCGAATTTCTGTGGATCCTCTCTTCTTTGTATAGCATAAATACCAAACAACGCAAACACACGCGTGCACACACATATGTGCACATGCTCGCACGTACACATGCACACATGCGCGCGTACATACACACTCACATACATACCTACATAAAACTTAAAACATAAACATACAAATACATATACACACATGCATACATACATAAACATATATACGTTATCTATGACTTACGGCAAGAGAAACTAAATGATTAAACATATTCAACTGCCTCAGTCGCTTCTCCTTCGTTGAACATTCGCTATTACAATACCTCTCAAAAACACCGTTTAAAAATCTCGGAACAAAAGTGAATATTTCTTGTTTGTGTGATCCGAAAGTGTAAGGGTAGGAGTAGTTATTATCAATAATGTTGTTGTTGTTGTTGTTGTTGTTGATGTTGTTGTTGTTGTTGATGTTGTTGTTGCTGCTGCTGCTGTTGTTGTTGTTGTTGTTGTTGTTGCTGCTGCTGCGGAACACATCGGACGTGTTTTCGAACGTTCCAAGTAAGTTCGTTTCAAAATATTTATTTACACCAGGTTTGGTGTCTTTTTGCAATAATTATTTTATTTCAAGTTGTAAATAGAAGTACCAGGAACCTATTACCTGTTTTTATATGGTTGTGTAGCCCCCAGAAGTGCGATTATCGGCCCAACAAATAAATTCGGTGTGCGTTAAAATTTAATAGAATCAATACAACTCAACAAGATGGCGGAACACTCTTGAAAGAGTTAAGGAAAACAAAACAAACCCTCCTACCAATATGGTAATAGATGAAGACTTCCCTCCTCTTCCCTTTGTCACGGGCAACAATACAGGGAAAGATGAGGAGGAGGAGAAGAACAAGACTGTCATGGTACAAAGTACAACGAACCGTAACAACTTGCCCCTCCTCATAAAATTCAGGCGTTGTGCTTATAGCAGAAAGTATTATTATTATTATTATTATTATTATTATTATTATTATTATTATTATTATCATTATTATTATTATTATTATTATTATTATTATTATTATTATTATTATTATTATCATTACTGAGTGTGAGAGCAGCCCATGCCATCGAAGTGATACTAGGGTACAAATATACAAAGCCCAATATACCCATCATCTCTACCCGTCTGCTAAGGAAGGGTACATCAAGCACATGTATCACAACCATACGTGCGCGACAAGGTGATCTTATATCAAAATAAACAGAGCAAGTGGGAGTCCAGTTAGAATTTTCTCCAGGTTGCGTAGCCCATTCCACTCAAAAAGTTCCTGAATAAGGTTTGTTTAAAAATGATAAACAAAACACTAATGTTTCCAGATGTGAGTTATTCAAACCCCAAAGAATTCCTCTCAACACACGGCTATGATGCTCTCCCACTACTTCTGTTAGTGATCAGAGATGCACACATCGTCAGCCACTAAGGGACATGCTCAACTGGTTAAGGTCAAACAACTGACAAGCAAATCTGTGGTATTAAACAGAATATTTGGTGTAGCCCCTCTTGTATACCAAGACAGAACATGTATATGATAACACTTCCGATCAGTTAAGATCGGAAGCCATGAGAGTCACTGCCTGGTACTGCATCAGGGCATGTACTACTACTACTACTACTACTACTACTACTACTACTACTACTACTACTACTACTACTATTATTATTATTATTATTATTATTATTATTATTAAGGCAGCGAACTGCCAGAATGGTTAGCACGTCGGGCAAAATGCTTAGCAGCATTTCGTCCGTCTTTACGTTCTGGGTTCAAATACAGCCGGGGTCGACTTTGCTTTTTATCCTTTCGGGGTTGATTAAATAAATATCAGTTCAGCCCTGGGGGCGATGTAATCGACGTAGCCCCTCTCTCGAAAATTTCTGGCATTGTGCCCAAATTTGAAACCAGTATTAATGCTGTTGTTGTCATTGTTATTTATGCGTCTACAATAGTGTTTTAAAAGGATAAAAGATAAAACTTCTTCCTGAAGACTCACTCACAAGACCGGTTTTTGTGGCGTATATATTCCTCCCTGTATGGGACGCCGGTCCAGCGCAGGATTACTTATTTTTGCTCGCTGAATGGATTGTAGCGACGTGAAATGAAATTATGAACTCTTTTGCTCAAGAACACAACGCATCATCCAATCCAGGAATCGAAACGAAAAGCTTACAATCAGGAATCCAACAGTCTAACCACTAAGCTACGTGCCTCCACATAAATTTGTATTAAATCTACTGCTAAAATTTTTTTTTAGTATATTTAACCTAACTGGAGCTCTAGTTCCGTTTTCTTTTGTCCTTTCGAGGAGGAGGTATTTATTAACTGTTTTTGGAACTTAGAAATCTCAAAATATGGCATCAAAACTTTGAACAGGATTCTGGGAGAGGAAATAGATTTTGTAATTTAGTTTAGATTTATTCCTCGCCACAAACCGGCACCGCTGCCGCCACCGCTGCCGCCACCGCTGCCGCCACCGCTGCCGCCACCGCTGCCGCCACCGCTGCCGCCACTGCTGCTGCCACCACCAAGGCTATCATCACCAATGTCATCGTAACAGGTGGCAGGATAAAACTAACAACAACAATAAAAGTAAAACAAAAGAATAGACAGTGATAGTGAGACCACCATTATCACCACCATCACAATCCTCACCACTGCCGCTGCTGCTGCTGACGACCAGAGTAAAAAAAACAGTAACAATATCAATAACAGAATGCCAAAGCAATAAGACGCTATGCAAAGTGGTGTACATCGGAAATGAAAGCTCCGCCATCACCACCATTAATACCACCACCATCAGTATCTTCTTGGAAGCAATATCACAAGTAGAAGTAGCAAAAAAAAAAAATTAACTTTTATCAT
The DNA here is from genome assembly GCF_046866305.1 of Octopus bimaculoides. Lineage (NCBI taxonomy): Eukaryota > Metazoa > Mollusca > Cephalopoda > Octopoda > Octopodidae > Octopus > Octopus bimaculoides. Next base: position 44,413,081 of record NC_142933.1, on the reverse strand, counting down.
TAAGACAGCATCCTTTGCAAAAATAACTCGAGGTTCTAAAACAATAGGGAACTTTGTCAGAAGCTCGGCTTCACGGTAAACAATCTGGATGTAAAGTATCTTTAAAAATACCTAGGTTATATCTGGAAGATACCAGCAGTAAAAACAAAACATCAGGAGCTACGCCAACAACCTCTGCAACGGAATCTTCCAATCACAATACAACACGATAAGGAAAGACCCACTCGTTCAGATCAATCACATATGTCGTGCAATGAGGTCAACACAGAGGAGCAACGGAGAATTGTCCCTGTAAGGAAGGACAAAACGACAAAACGAGCTGGGAGATATGAAGGGAGAAGATTTAAAGGAGTATAATATCGACATCACTAGCATCTTCACCCCGACTATGACTGACAATACCATCGTCACTGTATACACAATCCAACCTACACCCAAACCAACATTCAAATACATAAGTGTGAAAACCAGGTGGTTAGAGTGAGCGACACAGGCCCAGATAGAAAGTTACCTGATGTCATTTTGGGACTTAAAAACTTACGGGGCGAGAAGTAGGAGTTTTGGTACGATGGAGGTAAAGTTCTGGACGAAAACAGGTGCAGAAAAGCCCCCTATAAATCCCATAAAAATGAAGAGCTGATCTTCACATTAACGTATTTCACTGACATGTGACTGAATTGATGGTAGTCGATGTCCGACTAGAAATCAACTTCTGGCGTGAATCCTGGCAAACAGCGATAGAGAAACAACTATCAAACCATAGAAGCTGCGCAAGAACTAGTTGGGGATATGAATAACATTCTGACTCAAACGGATGGGGAGAGTGCGGAAACTGTTACCTGCATAATCAACCTGCCAAATGGCACATAACTATTCATTGTGATGAAGAGTAGAAATTTTCCGTGTCATCTGAGTGATGACAACAGTCATCTAAAGGCTTTTTGTACAAAATAATCAAAAAGCGAAGTACTACTGCTGACATGTCTCCGGCAGCAGCAAGAGCACCAATTACGCTAGTAGCGCATACTATAGCAGCGAATTCAGTGGTGGCAACAGCAACAACAACAGCATCCACAAGCAGCAACATCAACAGTAGTGTCCAACTACAATAACCTTGACTGCAGCATCAGCTACAGAAATACGTACACTAATGCTAGTAAAACCAATAACGGCTGCAGATATTATAACAACACCACTAACTGAACGAAGAACAGTATCAGGAGCTACACCAACAACGTCAGCAACGGAATCTTCCAATCACAATACAACACGATAAAGAAAGACCCTATCGTTCAGATCAATCACATATGTCGTGCAATGGGTGATAAAGCAGTGCATGCCATCAAAGTGACACTGAGATAAAATATAGTTAGAATTTTCTCCAGGTCGAGTAGCCCATCCCATGCAAAAGGTCCCTGAATAAGAGTTGTTTAAGGATGTTAAACGAGGCACTCATATTTCCAAAGGTGAATTATCCAAATCCCAAAGAATCCCTCTCAACACATGACTATGGTGCTCCCTCACCACTTCTGCTCGTGATCAGAGATGCACATAACGTCAGCCACTAAGGGACACGTTCAACTGGTTAAGGTCAAACAACTGACAAACAAATCTATGGTATTAAGCAGAATATTTGCTATAGCCCATCTTTTATACCAAGACAAAACAATGTACACGATAACACTTCCGATAAGCTAAGATGAGAAGCCATGAGAATCATTACCTGGTACTACATCAGGGCGTGACGAGCTGGTAGAATCGTTAGTGCGCCTGAACAATACTTTGCGGCACCTCATCTGTCTTAACGTTCTGAATTCAACCACCGAGAGCGATGTACCATTTTCCCCACTTTTGGGGTTCGATAGAACAATTACCAGTTGAGCTAAATTCCAGGTCCTGTGTCTATAGGAGAAAAGATTATTATTGTATTCGTGGTGGTGCTTTGCCACTGCTTCCTGTTTCTCGGTGCTGCTCCTTTAATAAGTGTTCAGTTCAATTTGACCTCAAATACTTCCGTTCCTATGATATGTTAATCAATTCATTCAGTTTCACTTTCAAAGCAGATATTGGCTATGCTGTACATACATACATACATACATACATACATACATACATACATATGTAACACACTGTATAAATACTAATGTTGAGAAATTAGGCTTCTCAAGACCAGAAAGGAGAAAGCTGGGATCTTTTTTAAAACGGGGGCCACATTTTTCATTAACGAAACACTTTGAAACTTGGAACACTGGTAGAATGTGTCATATAAAGCATCTTTTTCTCTTAGTCTTCTTTAAAAAAAAAGAAATCCATAAGTTATTCCATGTTAAAGTTGTCGTATTTCTGTAATTTCAACCAATCACTGACGTCCATTCAGCCGATATACATTAAGTGCCGACTACATAAACAAACGATTTTGAAATAATTAACCCTAACCCTAGGGTTAGGGTTAGGGTTAGGGTTAGGGTTAAAGCAAATTTAAAATGAAAAAAGCAAATAAAACGAAGGTATGGAGATTAAATACGCTTTACATCGCTTAATCAGCCAAAGGAGTAAATATAAACAACTGAATACTTGTCAGTGATTGGTTGAAATTATCGAAATAAGACAATTTTTTACATGAAATAAATTCGAATACAAAAATATTTTTCTGTTCTATAACACAAAATAGATAAATATACGAAGTTTGAAAGTCTTTCCGTACCAAAAACACTACGTAAAACATTAATGAAAAATGTGGCCCCCGTTTGAAAATAGATCCGAAAGCTGATTCGAACGGTACAAAACCAATCCATCACCGGAACTATCAAAATCTGTAAAACTTTCCAGAAGTTTATCACTCAAGTATATATGAACATGTCTAGATATTCAAGTATATGCGTAGGAAGACACGCATAAAACAAAACATACAAATCTGCAAATATGCATGCACACATACAAAAATACCCAGTTGATGTTGTTGAAATTCCAATGAAGGAGCATTGAATCTATGTTAGAAACATACTCTTTCTCTATTGGGAAGACATCTTGAAATAAAACTGAATAAGGACATACATACATACATACATACACACACACATACATACATACATACATACATACATGCATACATACATACATACATACATACATACATACACATACATACATACATACATACATACATACATGCATACATACATACATACATGTGTATAAATGTAGTCATACGTATGTGTGCGCGTGTCTGTAGTATTTATTTACTAGTCACATTATCTCGATTTGGAAACATCTTCTCGTATATATTGTTTCCATTGCAACGTTACCGACAATCTGTATTTCCTAAAAATCTGTGAACAAACGTGTTTGGCTGCCATGTTTTCATGCATCACTGTTTTCTGACCAGAAACATTAACTCAATATCTCTTACCTACCATTAATTCAATATCTCTTACTTAGCGTTTCGATGCACTTCGACAAATAAATTAACGAGAAGGATTTTATGGTCTCGCTCGAAATAGCAGCCAAATCGCCTTCATATCACATTTTGCCGTTTTAAGAGCAAGTAGGTTGCCTAACGTAATATTCGATATATTGTTTAAACGAAAAACTGTATGGTCAGTGGTGGAACGTCTTTGAGTTTAGGTCTACTTGATCAGGGCTAACCAGCTAGAAGGTGGATATAATTCATGATACACAAGATGTTAACATCGTCAATATGTACCGTTAGCTTGTTAACCTACACAGCTATTTAAGATATGCATATAAATACTGATGCGTGTATACATGACATCGATTTCAGAAACAACATACTGTCTCACACATGCAATTATATACACAAATGTCGATGATGTTAGTTTCAGATGTTGGCACAAGGCCTGCAATTTCAGGAGAGTAGTTAAATCGATTACAACGACGCTAGCGCTCGGCTGATATTTATTTTATCAACCTCGAAAGGATGAAAGGCAAGGTCGATCTTGTCGGAACTCAGCATGTAAAGACGGACGAAATACCGCTAAACATTATGCTCAGCGTGCTACATGAGATTGACATTAACACAATGTGTTGATAATCTATATACAAACAAAGCGAAATTCTCTCTGTCCGTCTGGGATCCCTGTATCTCAGTCTACGTTTGCTCTAAATAGACATACTATACCGTTTTGGAATTAGGATGATCCCGGGATTGAAAATCTGCCCTTCATTTGGTTCTTGAACATCCAACATTTGGATCTGATTTAAAAGCATTTGGGTTGCTATTTCTAACAGGTAAAGCTTGGCTTATTAACGCGATCTTGGTTGGCGTTTGTCAGATGACGTCATATATCAAGGGGAAGATAAATGGCATTCGCTTCATTAATTTTATGTCGAAATAAGAACTTTGGGACAACAGTTGGAATTCAAATTGGGACTGGAACAATAGAATGATTGCATTACAGAATTAATTCTCATTCGTCTTTAACCACTGATCAAGCACCACCGGGGCATATAGTCATTATAGACATATTATAGCCATGCTATTTAGCTCTCTTTAGTTTTGGGGTGCAGGCCTAATTAGCCCTTCACAGGAGCCGACTGAAAAGACCGCGCGGATGCGGCTTTTAACCTAGTCCCAAATATTCTGGACTAACGCATCCACTGTCAATATTAAATATAAAATAAGAAATAAAGATACAAAAATATTCCTCATAAAGATATGTTTCTATATGGCTCTGCCTTAATGTGTAATCCACTTGAAATGTCAGCCAAAATTCAATTCATTGAAATCACGTCATGAAGTTTAAAAAGTAAGTAGGAAATGTTAGATAAAGCAGCCTTAATAATATACTTTGCTTGAAAAAATAAAGAAAAAACGACATGGTCATGACCGGAATATCTTTTGTTATGGTTTTGTTTGAACAATATATATATATATATATATATATATATATATATATAGGTGAGAAAGTTGGTATGTGAAAGCACGTGGTTGGATGTATAAAAGATAATAAGAGTGAAAAAACTACAGAAGGCTTGTGTTACATGGTTAAAGTATATATTTAAATTATGTCAGAAAAATGTTAGAAAAATGTTAGAAAAATGTTAGAAAATCTTTTTGGTATATAAACATTGTATTTTGAGAAATAACCGGTTTCGTGTTGTCTTTTCAAAATTTCTCTACTTCATTGTAACCTGTTCGCTCCATATATATATATATATATATATATATATATATATATATAAAGAGTCCACAAACGGTGTTTAAAATTTACGACAGCGTTTCGGTAGAATTTTATTGATAAATTCATGACATAAAATTTATGACGTAAAATTCATCATCTTCAGATGAAATTTTTAACAGCTATCAAACAGGAGAGATACATCAATCGTCACGAATCAACCCGACATTGTTGGATAAGCGGTATTTTGAAAATGGTGGATAATATGTCATGGTGTAATCTATGATTACATCAAGAAATTCTATCAAAACAGCTGTCGTAAATTTTAAACATATTTGTGTTCTCTTTTCAGTATATAATTACGTCAAACATACAACCAACTCTGAGTCGGATCTACGGTTCATATTGGATTTGGTACTCAAATATCTACAGTATCCTTCCAAAAATTGATACCTTCATTGATGTTTCACCTCGCTGTGAACTCTATGTTATTGTACCTACTCATTTCTGGCGACCTACGTGCTGATGTGCCTAGATTCAATTGAATTCTATAACTAATCCATCCATCCACCTCTCTCTTTCTTTCTCTCTCTCTCTCTCTCTCTCTCTCTCATATATGTATATATATATATATATATATATATATATATATATATATATATATATATATATATATACATACATATTTGTATTATAAACAATATGTTGACACCTCAAACACTGTGCAAAAACGACAGACAATAATTATGTAACAAGCGATAACGTTATAAAAATATTATCTCTAAGGACTTAGATCGACTTACTAGAAATAGCAAAGAGCATTAGTTCAAATTATGCCCTGCAGTTTAAAAACGAAGCAGGGAATATTAGATAAATTATTGTGGTTCTGTTTGATTCTGGGGTTAAACAAAAACGGCTACAAATATTTGCCATTAAGAAAAGCACTGCAAATATGTATCATACATTTCGAGATGATTTCATTGAAAACAAGCGAACCATGAGTATTTGTTGCGTGTGGGTCTTTATACGATTCATCGAACAGCTAGAAATTGCGGGCAGATATCCCTCGAATCACCTCCACCTTTTTCTAATGCGGAAAGGACACATATTATATAGTAAGCCACCATTGAAAAGTTATAAAGTAAATACTGAATACGCTTTGATTAAAGGATTCGGCTTCATCACGGTTGACTTATGTCTAAACAACAATACCTTCAATGCAAACACACATTATCATATTGACAATAGGGACTATAGTAATTATAGATTCATCGTGTGGTGTCCACAAGCTCTTTTCATAAAGTCAATCTAGCGATATTGTTACCGAATCCGTTGTCAGATCCTGGTTTTTCCCTTAGGTCTTTGCTTTCATGTTTTATTTGTAGTGTATTTATATTACTCATCATATAGTACTATTGCTCATGTTGTTGTTGTTGATGATGTTGCTATAGTTTAGCCTAACATCAGCTGCCTTGATGATACAAAATCTATGATCATCCCCGTTCTAGCGGTGACCATCCCGACGTTTGAGTGTACGCAGCATCATTTTAGCGAACGAGTCGTTTCGTCTCTCAAGACAATTTGATGAGATCTGAAGAAGATTTGGCTGCTACAGCTTGCAGATTAAGCGACTAGATACACTCTCTGGAAACTTGATGTGCTACAATGAACAACCTAATAGAGTCTATGGCATGACCAAATGAAGCCTACTGTATCACTGGGGCTCACCAAAGGCGTGGTGTGTGTGTAAGAAGCTTGCTTCGTAACCATGTGGTCTTGGACTCAGTCCTACTGTGTGGCACCTCGGGCAAAGGTCTTCCTCAGGGCGAAAAATGCTTGTGAGTGAATTGGTAGATGGAAACTGAAAGAAGCCTGTGGTATGTATTATGTATAAATATATGCATATATGTGTGCGTGTGTGTGTACATATATATATATATAGGCGCAGGCGTGGTTGTGTGGTAAGAAGCTTGCTTCCCAACCACGTAGTTCTGGGTTCAGTCCCACTGCGTGGCACCTCGGGCAAGTGTCTTCTACTATAGTCTCGGGCGGACTAAAGAATAAAAGAATGCATATAAATACTAATGCGTATATACATGACATCGATTTCAGAAACAACATACTATCTCACACATTCAAATATACACACAAACGTCGATGTATTTGCACATGACGTTGATGTTAGTTTCACATTTTGGCACAAGGCCTTCAATTTCAGGAGAGTAGTTAAGTCGATTACAACGACGCTAGCGCCAAACTGATACTTATGTTACTGCGGCTGTTGATCATAACGCTGATGTTTAACATGGTGATAGTGCTAACTGAGCTGACACTATAGTCAACCCGTTTTGCAACCATCTTGACCTTTATACAGCCAAGTTGGGGGAGAGGGGGTGTCGATTACATCGACCCTGGTGTTCAATTGGTACTTATTTCATCGACTCTGAAAGGATGAAAGGCAAAGTCGACCTCGGCTGAATTTGAACAAAAATACTGTACAAATACAGCGACGGGTGAAATATCGCTAAGTATTCGTCCAGCGTGCTAAGGATTCTGTCAGCTGCCCTCCTTAATAATAATCAATATAATAATAATAATAATAATAATAATAATAATAATAATAATAATAATAATAATAATAAACACCGGGGAAGTTTAACAGACACCGGGGAAGTTTAACATGTGAGAACGATAAATCACTGCTCCGAAACTTATCCAAAAACATCGGAAGTAAAGACATCGCATTGAGCTAAAAAAATAGCTGACAAAGGGTTGGACTATATCCGAGTAAGTAATACTCATTGAAATTTATTTCTATCTTTCCAAATATAATGATGTATTTTAACTTGATACCTCCACTACCCGCACAGCGATCGTAAACACACGTGTTACATCAAAATCAAACCACCTTCGAACCCCAAAACACCATGTACAAAAAAATTACAAACAGATTAAATAACACCGGTATTATTACACCCAAGAATAACAACCGAGAAGTGCGTACTGTAAGCTTGTTACGAAAAAAATACGAAGATCTGAACGTGCAAAACAATCTGACAACAGAAATAAACGAACCGGTACCCTACGAAAACGATGACCGTCAAAATAAAGGACCAGACGTTGTTCCTCATGTCCCGCAAACAAAACCAAAACGGCATAAATGGACACGTGAGGAATACATTTCGATACTATACGCCTATTTCACAGCAGTGCTCTACCCAAAAAACGAAAACGCAACAACGCATACATATAAAATATGGAAGAAAAATAATGTAAATATAGACCTCGATAAAACAATGAACCCTAACAAACTAGCTAACATAAGAAGATATATTCTAAAAGCAAAAAAAATATCAGAAATAGAAATAGAACAATTGAAAGGAAAAATACATCAGGAAAATCTAGATAGTAGTCACACAGCAATGCCAAATAATAATATAAACACTGAGGTAGCAAAACACGAGGTCAAACGTAACATTTCCGGCAAAAACGAAGTAAACAAAAAACAACAAACCCAGACCGTAGAGATGTATAATAGTGTACAAAAATCACCAATCCAGAACACCACAGACAAACATATGAATGAAAAGGAAGGCAAAACAAATCTAAAGCCTGGGAATAACGAAGGGAAACCTAATAATTACGATACTATGAAAATGAGAATAACCAAAGAACTGAAAACCACAGATATTAGAATGGACCACAGATTATATCTCCCAAAAATCAAAATAGACAATAAAACAACATCAATAATAAATAGCATAAACCTGGCCGTCACGGAACTAACAACCACAGAAACAACAGGCAATATCACTGAGCTAAATGACATAATATATGCGGCAGCCACTGCAGCCACAAAAGAAGCAGGATACTCACTCAAACCCATCCGAACAGGAGTTCTACCACCCAAACAGACCTTGTGGATAAATAACATCCAGAACAAAATTTAAAAAAAGAGAAAAGATTTATCGATTCTCAACGAAATTAGTAAACAATCAACACAACTAAGTAACAAGAAGAAAACAAAAATACTGTACAAATACAGCATTACAGAAAAATACTTACCTGAGGCAAAAGAAAAACTAAAGCAAGACATCCTTGCCAAAGCACAAAGGATCCGCCGGTATGAGAAACGCCAACGTTTCTTTGAACAAAACAAACAGTTCAAATCCAACCCCAAAAAACTCAACCAAGAACTGGGTAAAAATAAAATAGACATTACTGAAGCACCAACAGCAGAAGAACTAGAGAAATTCTGGAAACAAATATGGTCGGTGAAGCAACAACCCCAGAAAAGGACCATTAAAACAACAGACTTAGCACCTGAGCAACTCTGGTCCCCTATAACAACTGAAGAAGTCACCCAGACACTGCAAAAACTAAGTAACTGGAAGGCACCTGGACACGACAAGATCCCCAATTTCTGGTTAAAACACCTGCCAGGAATGCATAAAAAGCTGGCAGAAAACTTTAACAACATACTAGCAGAGCCAGAGACAATGCCTGAATGGCTCACAAAAGGGAAAACCATCTTAATCCCCAAATCCACGGAAACGGAGAAACCACAAAACTATAGACCTATAACTTGTCTCCCTACGATCTACAAAGCCTTTACTGCAATAATATCGCAGAGATTGAGTAAAAACCTGGAAAATAACAACCTGTTTCCAGAAGAGCAGAAGGGATGCTGCAAGGGCTCATACGGCTGTAAAGATCAATTATTGATCAATAAAGCCATAACTGAAGACAGCCGCAGAAAGAAGAAAGGCCTCAGTATGGCCTGGGTGGACTAACAAAAGGCCTTCGACAGTGTTCCCCACACGTGGATTCTGGAAACGCTAGCCATAAACAAGGTGGCACCAATTATTATAAAATACATAGGGCACTCAATGAACAAATGGCAAACAGTGCTACAGCTCGAAACAAAAGAGGGACTTGTGAAAACGAAAGCCATCCCCATTAGAAGAGGAATATTCCAGGGAGACACGCTCTCCCCACTCCTGTTCTGCCTGGCACTCACACCTTTAACAGAATTGCTAAATAGAACTGGATGCGGTTACAAATGCTACGGAAAAACAGTCAACCACCTTCTATATATGGATGACCTAAAATTATACGCTAAAAACGACAAAGAGCTAGAAATACTACTACAGACAGTACACGGCTGAAGAAGAAGAAGAAGAAGAAGAAGAAGAAGAGGAAGAAGAAGAAGAAGAAGAAGAAGAAGAAGAAGAAGAAGAAGAAGAAGAAGAAGAAGAAGAAACAACAAAAGCTATAAAACAAATGAAATCCAAACTAAAATTAGAACAGCAACGAACCATGATAAAACGATGGCAAGAAAAGCCCCTACATGGTAAATACTGGGCTAAACTAAATGCGAAAGAAATAGACAGAGAAAAATCCCAGCAATGGCTGAGAAGCTCAGGACTCAAAGCAGAGACTGAAGGATTTTTAATTGCTGCACAAGACCAAAGCCTCCCCACCAGAAATTACCAAAAACACACAATGAAAACAAATATAACAAGTAACTGTAGAATATGTGGAGATGGACAAGAAACAATAAATCATATTATCTCTGGCTACCCAGTCCTGGCTAAGAAGGAATATATTCACAGACACGACAGAGCTGGGACCTATATACACTGGAAGCTATGCCAACACTATGGAATAACAACAGAAAAAAGATGGTATAAACACACGCCAGAAAAGGTCACAGAAAACGAGAAAGCAACCATACTCTGGGATATGCCAATACACACAGATAGAGAAATTAAGGCAAATAGACCAGATATAGTTTTCAAAGACCATGAAGAAAAAAAATGCTTTCTAATTGATGTATCAATACCAGCAGATGACAACGTTTCTCTAAAAGAAATAGAAAAACTTTCAAAATACAAAGACCTGGAAATAGAGATAACTCGAATGTGGAGTCTAAAAGCAGAAACAATTCCTATCTTAGTAGGTGCCTTAGGTATAATAAAAAAATATTCAGACAAATACATAACAAAAACAACAGGACTTACAAATATATATAACATACAGAAAATTGCACTACTGGGTACTGCACACATTCTACGCAAAACACTTTCAATACAGTAAACATAAGAGCACCACAGCAAACCACAGCACATACCCAAGGCGCACAGAGCTGCGCTCGGTAGTGAAATGAAAGCACGTTATAAAAATAAAACTACTGAACAATAATAATAATAAGAAGAAGAAGAAGAATAACAATAATGATAATAACTGCATTTACAGAAGAAAATGGTCATACTTTTTTTTATAATTTAATAGTCATTATTTGGAAAGAAAAAGAAATGCCATCAGTGCGCATGCGTGAGAACATTCATAGATTAAATTTCTAGCTCACCACTTTTAGACGGCGTCTAATTTATATTTTTTATTTTATAGGAATAAGGTAGCGAGATGGCTGAATCGTTTGCACGCCGGTAAAATGCTTAGAGGTACTTCGTCCGTCTTTACGAAGTACATATTCCCTTGAAGTCGACTTTACCTTTCATTCATTCGCAGTCGATACAATATGTACTACTTGAGCACCGAGGCCGATGTAATCGACTACCGAAATTTCTAGCCTTGTGCTGAAATGTGAAATCAGTATTTATTATGTAGGACTACATGATCCGATGGAGCTTTCTTCTTTTACAGATTGTGATTTGGAGAAGTGGCTTCTATTTCTACAAGATCAAACAAACGTAGTCGTTCTGTCATTCCCTCTTTTAGAGATTGCGTCTGGCATTCCTATGAGATATAATTTTGGCACAAGGCCTTCAATTTCAGGAGAGTAGTTAAGTCGATTACAACGACACTAAATATTCTTTTCTACTGTAGGCATAAGGCACGAAATTTTCGTGGAGAGAGCCAGTCGATTAGATCAACCTCAGTACGCAACTGGTACTTAATTTATCGACCCTGAAAGGATGAAAGGCAAAGTCAACCTCGGTGGAATTTGAACTCGGAACGTCTCACACTAAATATTACCTGTGTGATATAAGTGCGATCTCATACTAATTATTTCTATGTTATGTAATTGCTCTCATGCTGTAAATTGTGTGCTATAACTGCTCTCCCATAATAATTGTTTGCGGGTGATATGTAATTGGTCTCTCACAGTATGTGTATGTGATATACTTGATCTCCGACACTAATTGTTCGTGGGTGATAAAATTAGTCTCTCACAGTTATTGTTTCTGCGTCATAATTGTTCTCTCACACTAACTACGTGTAAATAACGAAATTGGTCTCTCGCACTAATTATTCAAAGATTATATAATTGGTCTCTTGCTGTTATTATTTCTGTGGTATATAATTATTCTCTCACACAGATTATCTGTGGGTAATATCATTGGTCTTTCATACTTATTATTTCTGCGAGATATAATTGCTCTGTCACACTAATTAGTCATAGTAATATAATGTTTTTCTCACACTAATTATTTGTGCATGATATAATTGATCTTACATAATAATCGTTTGTGTGTGATGTATATACTTGGTCTCTCATACAAGTTGTGTGTGATGCATTTGATATTTTACATTAATTATTTATGAGTGATGTTGGTCTCACATATTAATTATTTGTAGATGTTATAATTGGACTCTCACATCAATTATTTCTGTGTGATATTAATCGTTCTTTCATATTAATTGTGGGTGATATCAATTGTCTCTCACACTATTTGTGGGATAATAGTCTCTTACTCTCATTATCTGTGCATAAATGCTTCCTCATACTCCATATTTTGTATGTTATACAAGGTTTTCCCACACTAATTATTTCTGTGAGATGTAATTGGTCTCTCACGCTAATTATGTGTAGACGATATCATTTGTCTCTCACACACATTGTTTAGACTGATATCTAATTAGTCACTAACAAGAATTATTGTTGCGTGATATAACTGGTCTCTGATACAAATTGTTTTTGTGATATATATATTTGATCTCTCACACTATTTTCATGTGATACACTTGGTCTCGCACATTAATTATTAATGGGTGATATAAATGGTCTCTCATATTAATTATTTGTAGACGATATATTTGGCCTCTCGCAATTATTATTTTGTTGGACGTACATTTGATCTCTTCCAGTTATTATCACTCTTTGATATAATTGGTCTCTCACACTAATTAGTCCTGTGTTTATTATAATTGGCCCCTGATACTAATATATTCATCATGTCCCTGTACAAGTCTTCAGTTTTCAAGCAAATTCAACTTTGAAGCAAAATTCAAGGACAATTTAGTATGTTTTGTGAATAGTATGTTTTCCTCAATAGTGCAACATCAGAATTTTCTTTTTAGCCTTATGTTAACACCCGCTGGGCACCTGGTTTTCACAATAGTACATAGTTTCTCTTCTCTATCCCAAATTACTATGTCAGGTCTATGTTTACATTTTATTGAGGTTTTCATTGGGATATTCCACCATTACTCCTTTTAATTATGAGTGGTTATGGCTTATACCATACTGTAGGTTCTTTCTTCTTTGGCATCGGAGTTATCATTCCGGCGGATCTCATAACACAGTGTCCTAGCTACAACATGCTTCATCGGTAGATAATACGGTGATGGTATTTTCGGAAAACTGCGTATGATGTGGGTGATATCTTTGGTATGTACGTATGTATGTATTTATGTATGTATGTAAGTATGTATGTATGTAGATATATATGCATGTATATGTGTAAATATATATATATATATATATATATATATATATATATATAATCATTCATATATATATATTTCTAAACATGATAGTTAAAAACGTTCAGTTCACTTAATCTACCATTTAGTTTCTTTTAAAAAGAAGTATATTACAAAATGGAAGGAAAATGATGAAACTCCATTCATCAAATTTCCCTTAAAAAAGCTTTAAAAAATATTCGTTATTCTCTGTTAAATTTTAATTAGTTACTTTCTTTACAATAAAAAAAATTCATCAATCCATCTAGCTAGCCATCCATCCAACCGTCTGTCTATCTGTTTGTCTGTCTGTCTAGGCATCTATCAATCCCGTCCGCCCGCCCGTTCGTCTGTCTGTCTGTCCGTCTTTCACTCTGTCTGCCTGCCTGTCTGTTTATCTTTCTAAATATGTGTCTATGTATCTATCTATCTATCTATTTATCTATCTATCTATCTATCTATCTATCTATCTATCTAGGCGATCCGTTTGCTGCCAACACCCGTTAAAAGGAGGACTGGGCATGCTGTGGTTGATGATGCGCAGACACGCGCTGAGACTGCGACATCTCCGGCTCTACGTAGACAGCGGTGAACAGGTGTGGTCACCGTTTGTGCGGAGCGCTTTCCCGCAGCTCGTCTCCATGACCGAACTGCAGTCGTGGATCAAGAAGAGGCCGAGGAAGGGCGAATGGTACCGCGAGTGTCGCGTTGCTCTTCGGCAACTCCAACAACCCGGGTCAACCTTGAGCGATTGCATCACAACTAACGCATTCTATAGTGGATTAGTGGAGGGAAGGTACGACGACGATCTCGGGGCGAACCTGGGCGTCGACGAGGAATACCTGACCCGCCTGTTTAAGACGACCTTCGGGCCGGGACCTATGGACAACTTCCAGAGATCCCTGGCCTGGCAGTGCTATCGAGAAGCACTACCGGTTCGGGATAAGCTCTACAGGCATGGCTCGAGAAACACGGGGCCGACCTGTCTGAGATGCCGGCAGAGCGACGAAACCGTTCTGCATGCACTCGTAGTGTCCAACCATTTCCGAGCTGTGGGCTTACGTCAAACAACTGCTATCGCGTGTGGGACGAGTCGGTCTATCAGCCGAGTCTATCGTGAATATTGTCGCGCCTCCTTCCTTTAAACGGGAAGGAAGAGCTATTTTCATCGTACTTGTGGCTATGGCGAAAGAATGTGTATGGTGGACGCGTCTGAAAGGTCTAGAGACAAAGACTTTCCTCTCTGGGCAATCTCTCATCAATTTCTTCAAGTATCACCTGAAGAGGAAGGTGAGAGTAGAAAGGGAAGTCTTGTCTAGTGAATGCTTCAAAAAAAGATGGGTGAATGTAGCAAGGATGGCACGTGTGAACGACGGAGCCATCTTGAGCATAACCCTATGAACTAGAAAAAAAATCCAGAAAAAAAATAAAACAAAATGGTAAAAGAAAGTCACTTACTGTTATAGTTTTTTCAATGAGAATATTGACCAAGGTTACCGTGGTCTTTTCCGTAGGCTTTTCTTTCCACGGCTAAACCTAAACTGTCCTCCCCTCTTTTTACACGAGAACATTACTGTGTGATACACGATCCCTATTGATCGCTTTTTTTTCCCCTCGATCCCTTTTGATCGAACTCCCCCTTTTTCCCTTCCTACGATCCCGTTTGATCGACCCCCCTTTTTTTCCACTTCTCCCTCCCCAAAAGAAAAGCTCTACATTGTATTTGTCCCATCTTTGTTGAGCCCTGTGTGGCTAATAAAAGAAATGTATCTATCTATCTATCTATCTATCACTGTTATTACCTCAATGTTTCGCTCAACACACAAGTAACCTAAACGACTCAATTCAGTTTTCTCCATTCAGTAAGCTCAGAGAAATATTCGTATCATTACACCCTTGCAGCTATTTTTATATTCCTTAACTGCTTCGCCATCTCAATTCACTACTTAGAGACATACATCAGAAGCATATATTTAAACCGTAATATCAGAAGGATCAACACTGCAATGACAAAGCGCTCCACGAGAATACACGATGCGGCAGTGACAAGAAGACATGTTGTTTCTGCATTGATGAATACGATATTGTATTTTTTGTCTCTTCTCTTTAGCTTGTTTCAGATATTAAATTGTAGATATTAAATGCTTGGGCTTCGCATCGAAGAATTTTTAGTCGAATGAATCGACTCTCTTACATTTTATTTTCATTGAAGCCTGGTGCATATTTATTGTTCATTCTTGCCGAAGCCGAATCACTGAATTACGAGGATGTAAACACACAAACACCGGTTGTCAAGCGGTGGTACGGGACAAACACAGACATAACAAAGACAACCACCCAGGCATAGAGGCACACACGCACACACACACACGCGCGTACACACATATACACACACACATACACGCACACACACACACACAAACATATACACGAAGGGCTTCCTTCGGTTTCCGTCAACCGAATCTATTTACAAAACTTTGGTCGGCCCGAGGCTTTAGTAGCAGACATCAGCCTAGGGTGCCACGCAGTGGGACTGAACCCGAAACCATATGGTTGAGAAGCAAGCTTCTTACCACACAGCCACGGCACACCGTCGGTCACGACGGCGTTTGTTCCAGTTCATTCGATCAACGGAACAGCTTGCACGTGAAACTATCTGTGTGAGTGAGTGTGTGTGTGTGTGTGTGTGTGTGTGTGTGTGTGTGTGTGTGTGTGTGGTGTGTGTGTGTGTGTGTGGGTGTGTGTGTGTTGATTTGTGATGATCTGTTTTAAAGCTAGTTTAAGAATACCAACGGATGAGATGACTCAAATTTATTATAAATTTCATGTTGAGTAAGACAATTTTAACTAAGTGCGTATTCAACCAGTGGTTGATTAGACCTATATACACACACATACATACCTATATATATTCGTTACATATCTACGTATGTGTGTGTACGTAAGTTTGTGTGCGTAAGTGTGAGTGTTTGTGTGTGTGTGTGTGTGTGTGTGTGTGTGTGTGTGTGTGTGTGTGTGTGTGTGTGTGTGTGTGTAAATGTGCATTTGTGTGCGTATGTTCACTGATAGATAATTTCACACAAATACGCCATATTTAAAAGAGAGTATAAAATATCATTAACTTTACTTGATACAAAATGGAGTGTGAAGTGCGGGAAGTGAAACAGTAAATGTTGTTGCTACCAGGAGACATGTAAACTTAGAATTGGACAGTAAAATATATCAAAGAACGACGACTTCTAAAGCCTTTAAGTATGACGTCTCTACTTCTCGCGTATACTCTTACCTCTCCCTTCCCACTGTCTCTCTCCCTCTCTCTAATCTTTTCTATCATTTCTATTATCTTTGCCGCTTTATTTCTCTTTTCGCACATCTCCCAATAATATCTCGCTTGTATTTCTCTGTCTGTCTGCCTGTCTCTCTCTCCTTCATACACACAATTTTATTTTGTCTCATTATATTATCTCTCTATTTTCATCTGTTATCTTTTTCTCTTTTTCTCTCTTTCATTTTATATATTTTTTAGATTTTTTATCTGCCTGTTGCTTTCTAAGTTTCTTTCCTTCGTTTTGTTC
>NC_142933.1:44378159-44385659 GCF_046866305.1 Octopus bimaculoides | reverse complement strand
CCACACAGCCATGTCTGTTGAATTTTTTGAAAAATTCAGATCTGGTATGTCAGACCGAAAACCAAAACCGCAACCTATCACCGCATCACTAATATTTACCAGATCGATCTGCATGATCGATCAGCCAGAAACAACAAATTTTCTGCAAATCAAATCTTATCATTTCAAACAAAGACACATCAGATAACGTAGTCCAGATATACTGTCATAAGATAATTAAGACTGGAAAGACTTTGATCACGGGTCACGTCGATCAGGTTTGACCAAGGGTTAAACAACAATAACAACAATAGTTAATATGGAAATCGTTTGGAAATCGTTAGGCGTGTGTTTATAAGTTGCCTTCATTTTGTTTTGATTTTGCCTTTTGATGACGTTAGGCTCTGATCGATATTTGATCGCTTAATCTGTTTATCGATATTCTAACACCGAAAGTAACGACCTCTGCTAATTCTTTCAGATTATTTTTGAGACAATTAAATCTAGTTCTTTTCATTAATAGTCTTTTCAGCAATTCGTTAGAATCGTATTTTTTTTTACACGCATTAAAACGCAATATATAAAGGCGAATAGGAACATACACTTATACCCATATATATAAAGACACAGCTAAACATACATACCGTTCATTTCAATTACTTGTCGCATAAAAAGCAATAGTTAAACATATATTGTAACAATAACGGCGAAGAAATTACGCCATCATATCTCCAACTCAACCCCTGAAAAGGCGAAAAGAACGTAAAGTTTAAATAAACCCTGTATTTCCTACCGTACAATTTGTTGTGGAACAGTAACTACATTAAAGTAATTAATATTAAGAAGGCTTTCGCAGGTTCTAATCCATATTATATACACACACACACTCACACACACACACACACACACACACACACACACACACACACACACATATATATATATATATATATATATATATATATATATATATATATATATACAAGAGTTAAGGAATGGACTAGATGAAATCCAGGCTACATATGTTTCATATCGAGCCGAATCCCTTTGGGTCAAGGGTATCTTGATTATATGAAGTTTACTTTGTCGTTACGAGGCCTGTGTTAACACATGGAAGATTCGATATATGCGCGCGTGTACATATATATACATACATATGAGAGGTATTGGTATCCAGAAGACCCAAGGTGGTACGTAACGCTATGTAAGTGGAATGGAAGGACCGTAGTTAAACTCTCGGTTCGATAATGATTCGAGTGAGGAGTCTAATGTAGGTTTTGTATGAACGTGTGTATGTTAAATAAAATGAGACAACAAAGCCAAGGGTGTGTGGAATTTTCAGGACATTTATAAAGAGAAAGTTGGTCGTACAGCTGTTTCTGGGATATTAGGGATATCCCTTCATCAGAGACGATGTGTGATGGTTAAATAGGGGTTATTTTGGATAAGGAAGCAAATAAGGAGTATATTTCCCTATATACTCCTTTCTTGTTTCCTTGGCTTTGTTGTATCATTTCATTTGACATATATATATATATATATATATATATATATATATAGGTGTGTGCGTTTGTATATACATACATATGTGCGTTCGAAAAGGTTAAACGAAAGCTCTCACACACTAGAAAATAACTTCTTCCCAAACAAGCTTATGCTAGAAATAAGAGCGAAAGCGCTCTGATGCACACTGAAGCTCTCTCTCTCTCTCTCTCTCTCTCTCAATATATATATATATATATATATATATATATATATATATATATATATATATATATATATATATATATATATATACACACACACTGTGCACACACTGTGTAAATCCCATCTACTATAGCTCTGACCCGAGCAATGCTTATGAGTGAATTTAATAGAGGCAAACTGTGTGAAAGAACATGCATCTGTGTTTGCCCTTGTCCGTGCCAGTTAACAAAAGGTGTTGGTTTGTTTGTGTCCGCATAACTTAGCGGTTCGGCACAGAGATCGGTAATATAAGTACAAAACTTAAAAGATAAGTACTGGATCCGATGTGTCGATTAAAACCCTTCAAGGAGGTGTCCAAGCACGGCTGCAGTTCAATAGCTGAAGCAGTAAAAGCTGAAACACACACACACACACACACACACACACACACACACACACATACTGTATTTCTCCACCGGCCATCGCTATTTCAACAAAAATCCTTAAGTAAGGTGGAGTCTATAGTTTGCTGTCGAGATCTAATTAGAGTAGAACCTACTCAGTGTTGTCATCCATGCTTCTGAAATAAGCAAAATAATATTAGTTTTTGAGTAATATTATTTTGTTTACCACATTTGTTTATGTATTGCTCCATCCACTAATTTTAGTAACATTATCTTGGCAATGATTAATACTATATTTAGCAATCATATTTAGCACCCACTTAACTATAATTAACTGAAAGTCAACTACATATTTTTATTTATCATATACTTATTTTTAAGTTAAATTGTTTTCTTTTGTTTGTTTGTTGCTGTAGTCAAGGTAATTCAGTTTCGAGTTGCCGCCCATGCTTATCATGGGAGGATTTAAAAACTGATTTTTGATTAATAGAATCCGTCTTACTCTATTTATTATGCTAGTGTAGATTTTACTTGTATTGGTTCGAATAGTAAAAATTATTGTACAGTTGTATGTTCTGGGTGATCTAAGTGAGTACTGTATACGCACTGAAAATGTTAAAGATTCTTTTTATAAGTATTCAATTCTCGCAGAATCATGATATTATCTGGCCATAATTTGTTTTTAAATGTAACAAATCAAATCTAGAGAGAAAGATTAAAACAAGTTATTGTCATATCGCGTATAGAAATATTTTAAAGTTTGCATTACATGTGCCAGAGCAATGAATTTAACACGTTAGCACCTGGTCTTCGTACATTTTATCAGTTAACTAAAGACTTCACTTTACTTCCTGTACTTGCTGATGTAGTTATGATTGGTGGCGAAATACAGAGATGCTTATAGAACGAATTACTCTTAGAAACCTTAGTGTTCAGCAGTACGAAACAGCTAACTGTATATATATATATATATATATATATATATATATATATATATATATATATATATATATATATATATATATATATATATATATATATATATATATATATATATACATATATACATGTCTGGCATTCGCCACGATAGATCGCTGACCACTACACATATTTTTTTCTCTCCTTGTTTCTTTCTGTGTTCCTTTCTGTTGAAGAGCGTAGGCTCGAAACGTTAGAGACTTTCTCTATTCCCGAATGTTATACTAATACAATAATTTGTTGTCTACACCTCCTGTCTTCGTCTGTTTATTTTTTTTTGGGGGGGGGGGGTCGTGAATTCTCCCTATATATATATATGTGTGTGTGTGTGTGTGTATGTGTATATATGTGTGCATATTTGTATTTATGTGTATATGGGGATGGATATACATTTATGTGTATTTGTGTATAAGTATGTATGTGTGTGTGTGTATATGTGTATATAACTATGTCTGTTTGTATGTATATATATCTGCATGTATGTGTTGTCCATCCTACTTTCTAGTAGCGTCCAAATCTCTAACGGTTTTTTTCAAATGAATCACGTCATAACATTATCCAACTATAGTTATCATACTCGGTCATAATGTCTTACGTTTAAGATGATTCCCATGCATTTCCCTGAGGAGAAGTTTACATTTTTAACATCGCCGATTCCTATGGATCGCATAAATTGTAATTCTTCGAAACATATGTCGGAATAAAGTATGCAGTTATAACATGCGTTTTCTCCATTCCTTAAATTTTTAAATATACTCAAATACCCAAACTATAAAGGAGTTTCTGCCTCACCAACAGGAATTACACCACATTTATTTTGTGATCTTTGCTACCTTGGTTTCTATTAACCTATTCATTCTATCCTAATTATTATTTATTAGGATAGAATAAATACATATAATTAAATATATATATATATATATATATATATATATATATATATATATATATATATATATATATATATATATATATATATGTGTGTGTGTGTGTGTGTGTGTATGTATGTATATATAAGCTTTTACCTGTTTCAGACATCGGACTGCGGCCATACTTCGGTTTCACTTTGAAGGGCTTTAGTCGAATAAATCGACTCCAGTACTTGTTCTGTCGGTCTCTATTGCCGAACCATTTAGTTATGAGGAACCAAACAACCCACCAGTTTTCCTCAATCGGCGTGATTTGAAAACCTTGACTAGGGCAGGGACGACAAAACGCGAAGGAGTACAACTGCATCGATTGTGATTTTATCTTTTCGCCCAGTTGTACTTACCCAGTACAATTGAGTGAGAAGATTCAAATCCCAACCTCATACTCCGTAATTCGGTATTTTATCGACAGGGTAGTATTGTATTACTTTCTATATACATTACTTCTTGTTAATAAATATCTATATTAGATTACCCTTCAAGCCTTACAGTGTACATTATCTGTCATATTAGCCTTCAATCAGTACAGAATATTTTATTTACTTCTATTATGTCAGTCTTCAGCCATTACCGTGGATCTTATGTCTATCATAGCGTCATTCTCTAATTTATACCTATCATACTAATAGTCAGTCTATACAGAATATGCTGCATATATCATTTTGTCTATCAACCAGTATAGAGTATCTTAAATGTATAGTAGAGCTGTTAGTCAGTACACAGAACCTTGATTCAATCAATATGTAAGGTCTGTATCTTAACACTAACCTCACTGCAATAGCATTATCACGTAACTACAACATGCCAAAACATAGATGCATCATTAAGAATTCATAACTTCAATATAACAGCTTGCCAGTAAATTTCATAAAATATGACTAACAACTTTAGCGTATGTTTTAACACTTAGAAACCTTAAGTATGCTTTAGCGAGCGCGATTCTGTTTCATTATATTCCTCGACAACACAAAAGCGAGTAACAACGTAGCTTTGGGTTTACAGCAGAAAATAACGATACTTCTGTCAATTAGTAAAGGCGTAAACACAAAAACGAATGTTGTCTCTGCGTTTTGCGTCTTCCAGGAGTTACTTTTATCTCTACAAAACCATGGCCCCCAAATCGAATTCGCAGAATCAAAGGATTGAAACATCATCATGTAATTTAAAATTTTACCGTGTAATTTAAAACTAATCCCTACACTGTAACTCAGCCATCTTTTAAGTTATATCACTACGTAATCACGTTCCTTATACGCTGTTGTAATTAACATGCACATGTAAAAGCGGCGTTTGGAAAAGTCAGAAGAGCAATGGACAAAATCTTTTCTGATATTTATATACTTCCCTTGGTAACTACTGTACATCCACGTCTAAATATGTATGACCTAGCTTAGTCACAGGGGTAAGTTATACTAAAACTGAGTATACACACGCACGCGCGCGCTCACACACACACAAACATATACACATATACATGTATGTATATGTGTGTGTCTTAGTGTATATATATATATATATATATATATATATATACACACATGATATATATATATGTGTTTTAATATTTTATCTGTGGATAAATAAAACGTTAACTCTTATGACGGGGAAGCAGTACATATATATATATATATATATATATATTACTAATCTTATACATTTGTCCCAAATGCTTGCATCAAAATGACATTAGTAGAATCGGTAGAGCACCAAATAAAACCTTTTGTGATATTTAGCTTCTTTCCTTCCATCCTACAAATAGTACTCCTCTGTCTATGTAAGTAATTAATATTATCATAAAAATGATAAAGTTAGCATTACTAAGATCATTATCACACCGTACCTACATTGATATAATCAATGTATTCATACATTATAATTGAAACAAGTCTAATTTTGACTCTAATCATTAATATTGAAATGTTATTTCTTATATTCCCACTTGCCTTTTCTCGTTCATTTTTTTCCTCTTTTTCTCTCTTCATCTCTTACTGTCATCATCATCATCATCATTATCATCATCATTATCATCATCATTATAATCATCAGCATCATCATCATCATCACTTATTATCACTGTTATATTAATAATAATAATTACACTGGTTTACAGAGAAACTCAGGCAAACATAAACATAGTTGTTGTAGCCTAATTTGAGATGCTGCTTTCAGATACAAACCCAGTTTTCACTCATCACCTCTAGTTTTTAGGATATACATTATTATGTTTTATTTTGTTTTCCAGATTTTCGGGATAGGTATGATACATATCTCTACAATGGCTTCAGGTACTTCAAAACACCGAGGATGCAACAACAAGGCAAATTTATTCTGCTGCCTGTGGGGAGATTTCACGACAGTTGCACAGCGCCGAACAATTATTTCCCACCTGAGAACTGCTTACTTTCATTAATTTGACTAAACCCTGCTACTATGGACTAACTGCATGGTTTAACAGCAAGAAAGCAGCCTTCAACTGTGCTGTCTCGATGGTCGGGAGAGAGCCAGGAAGCCATGCAGTTGATTGTCATTTTTGTCTAACAAATATGACAGGTTTCAATGCTTCTTCTAGAAAAAAGATCAAATATCCCAACCTTTCCTCAGCTATGAGACCTGTTCCCCATTCAGATGATCTCACTGTCCTTACACTCCCATCAAATAAGGATCCTCTTCCTTCATCAGATGAAGAAATGCCTTCAAGGAAAGATTCTGTCAAGTCGATCTCGTCTGAAGACAATGTCTCTGTTTATTCAGAATCTAGTGACAATGAACCTCACTGGGTCACGCAGAAGACTTGAATGACCTTGCCCGTGGTTTGTGTTTAACTAATTAGCAGTCAGAGCTCCTGGCATCCCGGCTTAAATAGTGGAACCTGGTCAAGGCAGATGTAAAGATCACCAGTTTCAGGACACAGAACCAGGACTTCGCTTCATTCTTCGACATAGAAAACAGGTTGTGCTACTGCACCAATGACTCTGGCTTCTTCACCTTCCTTGGTTTCCTACACAATCCCTCAGACTGGCGTCTTTTCATAGACTCTTCCAAGCGAAGTTTGAAGGCTGTGCTCCTGCACAATGGGAATAAATACCCCATCATTCTCCTTGCCTACTCAGTCCATCTGAAGGAGTCGTGTCACAATATGGAGCTCCTTTTGAAGCTGTCAAGAACAAACAGCAACAGTGAAGTCTCTGCGGGCACCTCAAAGTCATTGGGTTCCCTATGGGTATGTAAGCGAACTCCACAAAGTGCTGTTGCTCTCTCTGTCTCTGGGACAGTCGGACTGAGTCTACGCACTACAAACAGAAGGACTGGAGATCTAGGAGCACTTTCGTGCCTGGTGAACACAATGTCCAAGAAAATCCTCTGGTGGAAATGAACAAAGTGCTTCTCTCCCCTTTTGATATCAAGCTTGGTTTATTGAAGAATCTCGTGAAGGCCATGGACAAAAATGGCGCTGCTTTCCAACACTTATGCACTCTGTCCCCAGCTCTGAGTTCTGCTAAGCTCGAGGGGGGCATCTTCGTCGG
>NC_142933.1:44338159-44373159 GCF_046866305.1 Octopus bimaculoides | reverse complement strand
GAACGCTTAGTAATGCGAGAGTGACAAAGGAAAACTTCAATAGACTTCAGTAGACTTCAGAAGATACAGAAGTGAGACGTGTGTGTATTTAATAAAAACTACACTACCCGTGACCCGTTGGATCACCTAGATTCCCCGTGACCCGTTGGATCACCTGGAAAGTCTGAGTTTCCCAGCAATGGAGTTTTGTTTCATTGATTTTTTCTTTTCCAGATTATTTCGCATGTTTTCAACGAATGTGACATCGAAATCACGCGTAAACGGCTCCTTTCCCCAGAAAAGGAAAGATTTGGCTACTATTTCTTGCACGCCCTGCTACCACGTAACAATTATTTCGGGTCCTTTATTGCAAATAGCTGTTAGGTGGAAGCAGGGTGAGCTAGAAATAGCAGCCAAATCTTTGGAGCTGAGATACATTGAATGCACTCGAAAAAATTTTTGTAATGGTATTCCCTTGGGGCGACCTTTCGCTTTGACTCTCAGAACTGTCATCCGTACAGCTGATTTTGCTTGTTAATTTCTGTAACATTTTTTTATTTATTTACTTTTGTTTTAAAGTGAAAGAGGGGATGAAGTGAAAGAGGGGATGAAGTGAAAGATGTATGGACGTGTATATGAAATGGACGTGTGTGTGTGTGTGTGTGTGTGTGTGTGTGTGTGTGTGTGTGTGTGTATGTGAGAGAGAGAGTGCCACTTACACATACATGAGAACACACACGTTCACTCAGTCACACACTTTCTCTCTCTCTCTCTCTCTCTCTCTCTCACACACACACACACACACACACATGCACAGGTACATACATCTTTCACCTTGTCCTCTCTTTCACTTTAAAACAAATGTAAATAATTAAAAAAATTACGGAAATTAACGAACCCCGGATGACAAGCGAAAGATCGCCATTCATTTGTAAACAATTAAAAAAAAACATTAAAATATTGTATGTTTAAAGAAAGCTAAAATATAAATACTTATTGTACAAACAACTTAGATATTTTAAATCACATCGACTTAAAAATATTTTTAAATAATTAAAATATTGTGTACGTCAAAAAGTCGGCGCTTTTTCCTTTTCGTCTTAGCGAGCGCAAAGTCTATGCGTGTGTATATGTCACAGATAGCGGACGTGTGTTTGTGTTGACTGACACACCATGACATTCATTATATGTGTATGTGTGTTGACGTCACAGAGCCAGGTATTTTTTTTCGTCAAGAAATAACAAGCAAAAATTGTGTCTAATCGTTTTCATTAATACATAGATGTCCAGATATCACAAAAAAATGTACTACATTGCCGAAAGAAAGTATGAAAATAAATATGCAAGAAAAAAAAACAATTAAGATAAAATATTTCTGAGATATTTCGTGTACACACAAACATCTCTAGAGTTTTAGTAGTATTAAGATTATATCTTTTATCGCATTCGTAGTGCCAGTACTTGTATCAGCATTTGGGATACTAGACTGGGCCCTTGAAAATATCCCTATTTTGGATTTCAGGACTAGGAACGTACTAACAACCAGCTGATAATTCCAACGTCAGTATTAATACTGATCGGATCACGTTAGACGGACGGATGGACCTAAAGGATCAGTTCATACCGATAAGTAAAGAGAAAAACGGGCACATCAGATGTATACTCAGCGGCAAAGGAGTAAACTCTTGAGATTTGGTGAAGAACTGAACAAGTACTTTGAGTGTACTGTTGTTCCATGTGAAACAAGTGCGTCTGGGCTGATCTACTTAAACAAGATGAAATCCTCATCATACCAGCAGAAAATTATGTATTTATACATATCCTACATGCTTGAAGATATTAAAAACATTGGCAAGAATATTAGCCTCGTCTGCACATGGGATAAATCAATTACATCTCAACCAGAAAACAAGATTGTTGCTACCCAAGAACAAGAGATAGTTTCTTAGTATCTGATAGAAAGAATTCACACTTTGAAAAGGTAGTATACTGGTGGGACATTCCAATAAAAGCTGTTATAAGCATCACAGGAGGCGCAATGGCCCAGCGGTTAGGGCAGCGGACTCGCAGTCGGAGGATCGCGGTTTCGATTCCCAGACCGGGCGTTGTGTGTGTTTATTGAGCGCAAACACCTAAAGCTCCACGAGGCTCCGGCAGGGGGTGGCGGCGACCCCTGTTGTACTCTTTCACCCTAACTTCCTCTCAATCTTTCTTCCTGTTTCTTGAGTAACGCTGCAATGGACTGGCGTCCCGTCCAGGTGGGGGGAACACATACGCCATAGAAACCGGGAAACCGGGCCCATGAGCCTGACTAGGCTTGAAAAGGGCGCATAAATAAATAAAAATAAGTAAATAAGCATCACACACCAAACATTGTATGAGACAAGGAGCAAAAGTTATGCTCTGTAGCAAAGATCATACATACATACAGATGCACGGCACACACACGCAGGCAGACACACGCATACACGTACACACACACATGTATATATATATATATATATATATATATATATATATATATATATATACTTAATAGGGTAAAAATTTGATATTAATTAATATCAATTTAATACCAGGAAACCGGCACATTAAAAGAATCAGAAGATTCAGAAAAGATTTTCTGAGATCTCAAAAGGATTATAGTATACTTATATATAAGAGAGACCACTAGGTGGACTGGTAATGTGCTATATATATATATAGGGAAAAAACTAATGAGAGACAGCAGATCATCCGCTAAGTTAAAAAAATCTAACGACAACTGATAAGGTGCAGAAGACAAAATCGCGCTTCTTATGTAATTAAGAACTGGTGAGAGAAACAGTGGGAAACGTCAGAAGGAAAGAGTAATGGTATGAATAGAAGCAGGCAAGGTCGAGAGTGAGGTGAAGGGAAAAGGCGAGGGAAGAGGGGTGCTGAAGGATAAGAAAGGATTTAATGACGCAGCAGAATGAAGAAACGTTTATTTAAACCTATTGGTGACATCACACATACACATATAGACACACTTATGCACGCACGCAAACATTAACACACGCACGCACACACACACATTTAGAAAGTTATTTTATGCGTATTCTTTCATATATAAAGACCGTGGAGACAATTTTATTTTCTCCAGATACAAATCCTGCGTCGAATGCCTTTCGCGTCCTATATTTGTCTCATATTGTTATTTTCTTTCAGTCATTATACTTTGGTCATGCTGGGGAACGACCTTGAATAATTTTTAGTTGGATAAATTGACACCGGTGCTGTTTTCTGTTTAAGCCTGGTACTTATTTTATCAGAGCCTTTTGAGGAACCGCTAAGTTAAGGAGAAGTAAATGCACCAACACCGGTTGACAAGCGCTGATGGTGGCGGGCGCAATAACACACATACACAGACGCAATGACACACATACACACGTGTATATATATATATATATATATATATATATATATATATATATATATATATATATATATATATATACACATATATACATACATATATATATGTAAATATATATATATCTTTTTATTTATATACACATATATACATGCATACATATGTATATATATATATATGTATATATATATATATATATATATATATATAGAGAGAGAGAGAGAGAGAGACCGGGTGGTGCATTGTGTTTTTAAGCAAAACACTTCATCTCTGTGATCACTTCGACACCTGATGCGTGGCACACTGTGCACCTGTTCAGAAAACGTCGATTTGATGAAGAGAATGAGCTAATGTTCAGCACGAACACTTGATCACTATAAACAATTCATTTGATCATGTCGTTCACCAAAGTTAAACGCTCATTCGTCAAGTATATATATATATATATATATATATATATATATATATATATACTTGACGGGTTATAGTTGAAGACACTTGCCCAAGGTGCCACGCAATGGTACTGAACCCAGAGCCATGTGGTTGGGATGCAAGCTTCTTGTGTACAACAACTTATTAAAAGTAAATGTTTTACGTCTTTATTTTAATGCGTCTCCTTTGTGCGCTTATACTAAATTAAGTCCTGTTTGGCAAGCCTCAGCAAAGTGGGTAAACGTATAGTTTGCTGTTTCTTATACGTCGGAACAGAAGTTCTGGCGTAGATCCAAATGACCGAGGCTGCATCTGTAATGAGGGGGCGTAATTTTACCGAAACACCGTGTTTTATGGTCTGTTGATGTTACTAAGAATTCAACTCAATGTATTTTTAAACAGAAGAGAGAGAATTTTTTCCGCAAGAAAAAGGCTTCATGACCAGTTACTGCAACAGCTTGGGATTCAGGGGCCCACAACTTTTTAATATTCTCCTAAAGAGCCTGAGGAATCTGCACAAAGTAGATGTAGGAGTTTTAAAATCAAAGCTGGACCTCTTCCTATCGAGAGTCCCAGATGAACCTACCTCGCGGCAGGAGGTGCAAATGAGAGTTGCTAAATCAAACTCCATTCTTCACCAAGTGCCACATATTGTAAGAGGCTCCCTGTAATAACAGTGTAGCAACATGGTGGTGCATCAGCATGGCCGCAGCTCTAAGCTGAAACTTAAAAAGAAAAAAAAGAAAAAAAAATATATATATATACATACAAACATACGTGTATATGTATCTCTGTGTATGCATGTATGTGTGCGTGTGCTCAGTGTATGCATATGAATGCATGTTTGTGTATGTGTGTTTATGTACATCTATATATATGCATATAAGTGTATATATATATATATATATATATATATATATATATATATATGTATGTGTATATATATATATATATATATGTATGTGTATATATATATATATATATATATATATATATATATATATATATATATATATATATATATATATATATATATATATACATATATATATACATATATATTTATGTATATATATATATATGTGTGTGTATATATATATATATATATATAGATAGATAGATAGATAGATAGATAGATAGATAGATAGATAGATAGATAGATAGATATGCCAATGAACACATACATATGTATATAAAATCATTAGGGTGGCTATACATGCATACATATATATATATATACATATATATATATATATATATATATATATATATATATATATATATATATATATATATATATATATATATATATATATATATACACATACATATATACACACACACGTATATATATATGTATAGGATTTAATAAAGTTTATGCACACCTACACGCAGGACGTCACAAATGGGCAGGTACAATAACGGGTTTCACAATGAGGTAAAACGACCATGAAGCTATGAGGTGTTAGTAAGATACAGTAGAGATGTAAGTACCAAATCCAATTTAAACGGTAGATCCGATTCAGGGTTGGTTCTAGGTGCGGCGTAGATATAAAAATAGAACACGAATGGGGCTTATACATACATACATACATACATACATACATACATACATACATACATACATACATATTATATATATATATATATATATATATATATATATATATATATATATATATATATATATATATATATATATGTAAGATATACATAATACATACATGTGCATATATACACATATATATATATATATATATATATATATATATATATATATATATATATATATATATATAAAAAGTTTCTATATGTAATATATTATAAGTATATATATACATATGCATACATATATAACTATAACGTATGTGTGTATATATGAGTGTGTTAGTGATCAATGTATGATTCCCTCGAGTAGTTTTATATTAATAGAGGCGAATAAAAGACATTATCAAATCGCCAATCAGCCATCCGGTAATAAAGCAAAACTCACACAAATTAGTCAATCAGATATTCTTTCATCTATCCACTCCTTCATTCAACCAACCAGCCTAGCCACCACTTATAAGCCATCAAGCCATCAGCTAACCATCTAACCATCTAACCATTCAGTGATTTATTTCCTACCCAATAACCAGTTAATCAATCATTCGACCATATATCTCTGAGTCAACAGTCTTGCTTCTACACATTCCAGAAACCCACAATAAGAAGCACCTACCTTCTAACAATCATAGAATTATTTCGTTAGCGTCACGTGGTCAACCATATATGTAATGAGTCACAGTGAGGTACAGCAAATCAGTTAGTAGACAGAGGTATTATCCAGCCATCAAATCGATCGGGTATTAAATAGTCTATCAGTGAGCCTCTAGCCAGTTAAATCAGTTGATCAATAAGGGAATTAGCCGGCCAATTATTCATCAGCTAACTATACGCGTAGCTATTTAGCCAGCCAATGGACCATTAAAACTTTAAATCAAGCCACCAACTAATCAAACCAACCAATCAATTAGTCAGCTAACCAACCAGCCAACCAGCCAACCAGCTGACCAAATAACCAACCAACTAACCAACCAACCAACCAACCAACTAGCCAACCAACCAACCAACCAACCGACCAACTAACCAACCAACCAACCAGCCAGCCAACCAATCAAATCAACCAACCAACTAATCAACTAGCCAATCAAACAACCAACCAACCGACTAATCAACCAACCAGCCAACCAACCAGCCAGCCAACCAACTAATCAACTAGCCAACCAAACAACCGACCAACTAACCAGCCAACAAACGAATGAACGAACGAACGAACGAACGAACGAACCAACCAACCAACCAACCAACCAACCAACCAACCAACCAATCAAACAGACGATCAACTAATCAATCAATCAACCAACCAACTAACGAACTAGCTTGTCAACCAACCAGCCAACCAACCAGCTAACCAACCAGCCAACCAATCAGCCAACCAACCAACCAACCAACCAACCAACCAACCAACCAACCAACCAACCAACCAACCAACCAACCAATCAACTAGCCACACATCCACCCACTCAATCAACCTGACAAATACACAACTATCCAACACTAAACAATGCATTTATCAGGTCTTAAACCTTACCCTATGTTGCAGGCCGGCAACAAAAATGACACGGAGCATGACAAATGACTCAAACTCACTGCCAACGTCTAGACATGTCAAATTTCATAATCATGACT
Source organism: Octopus bimaculoides (assembly GCF_046866305.1). Lineage (NCBI taxonomy): Eukaryota > Metazoa > Mollusca > Cephalopoda > Octopoda > Octopodidae > Octopus > Octopus bimaculoides. Next base: position 44,366,123 of record NC_142933.1, on the reverse strand, counting down.
TCCATTTCATCTTCAAGTTTTAAAATCGTTATGAGGGCTAAAATTTAAATCATTCATATACGTAAAATGCCAGGCATATACACCATCATAAGTAGCCAATAAAAGTCAGTGAACCTTTCACTCTCATGAAATGGTTTTTAGTTTTATTTCGTCACGTAGCTCGAGAGCTGATACAATTGAGAACGTAAGAGCAATTGCTCATGAGCAAGGTGTGACTGTATGGTAAGAAACCTGCTTCCCAACTACATGGTTCCGGGTTCAGTCCTACAACCTGGCACCTTGGGCTGTGTCGACCAAAGCCCTGTGATTTGGTAGACACGGAAACTGAAGGAAGCCTATATATGTGTGTGTGTGAATGTGTGTGCATATGTGTGTGTGTGTATTTATATACGTGTGTGCTTGGCTTTGTGTCTGTTTGTCCCCCGCTACCACTTGACAACCGGTGCTGGTGTGTTTACGTGTCCATAACTTAGGGGTTTGGGAAAAAATAGCGATAGAATAAGGACGATACTTAGCAAAAAAATATAGTATGGTGTTGATTCATTCGACTACAAATCCTTCAAAGCTGTGCCACAGCATGGCCGCAATCTAATGACTGGAATAAGTAAAAGAAAAAAAGATAAGATGAAAAGAGAATTTAACGGATGAGCTTCTATTAGATTAAATACCTTCTCTGCTTTCTCAACTGTCGTCTTCAATTCTTTTGGCGTTTTCCTGCAGTCAATGCTTCTTTCTGTACGCAGCAATGAGTCGATATAACATTCGGTATTATATCTTAGATATTTGTCCTGAGTCTTCTGTATTTTCCAGCTATTACCGAAGCGCCATCAGTACTGACTCCTACGAATTTTGAAGATCAGTTTTATTTTCAATTATAAAATCAATCAAATTGTTAAAAATAGACTCACCAGCTGTACATGTTGGCAATGACTGGCCCAAAATAAAAGAAACAAAAAGAAAACCTTCACTAATTGCACCATTAAATTCATACAGTATAAAATGTAAACAAACTGGCTTAGTTATTAATATCAGTAAACTATCTTACTGTAAGGAATAGTAGAAACTTTGTTGCATTCCTTTCACGAACGGATTTTTAACGTTATCAGACACGTCTTCTATTCGCCGCTACACAGTATTGTTTGATAATGAAATCATCGGAATTCCTTACTATTTTGTCTCCGTGCATTCTGGAGGCAATTGCTTTGGCAGTAGGCAGAATTTATTCCTCCAGTCTTGTGTGTAGGTTTCGACCCATTGCCATTAAAAAAGAAACATCATACGATGCATACAAAGCATTTTTATCACATTCAGTTCTTTTTTTTTTTTTATTGATTATTGTCATGAAAGTAGTTCTTACCGTCATCTTTGAAAATATTCAACGGGATTTTTTTCATATTTTTTCTATGCTTCGCTTCTAAATGTCAGCAAAATTGATAGGCTTCATGCTTTCAATGGACAATGTTTCATAACATAGAACGCCTTCATGGTAGCTATATATTCATCCAAAGAATATGCACACATCACGATGTTTACGAGTTTTCCAATTTTAAACATGAGCCAGTATTTTTTTTCATTTGAGCATATGGCGTCTTTACTTGTGTTTCACGATTTTTTCGCTTTAATGTGTTTCCGTTTTCAACCAGCAATCCATAATTACCAGGAGATTGTGTTGCCAGTTATATAAATATATTTTTTACTGATGTAGTTAATACTGTTATGAAAAGAATTCGCAAAGATATATGTGTCATTCAGAGTTCCTTAAATATCGCATTTCAAATGTGATCCCTTCAAATAATGCCAGTCAAAAAGTTGAGCCGTGTTTACGCATCGTCCTTTACATTAATGCCCCTAAAAGTCCATTTCCGTTTGAGCATGCGCATGACGAAATGCCATATAATGTTTTCACAATACTTTAAACTGCATCCAGTAATAGGGCCCTGACTTTGAAGTTCCAGGGTTTTTGAGGGGAGGGGAACCACCTCTTTGTCAATATTGTACCCAGGTCTACTCTAACCCAGAGTAGTCACACCTGTCTGGGTCCCAGCTACCAGCTAATTAGCATGTTAGGTGCCTACCTATGCATATAAAGACTGATCTGGTGACATCTTCATGGTTCAGCTGAAAGGAAGGCGGCTAGCAACGTATTGTAGAATGCAGAGAACAAGATGAAGCAAGTAAGACATCTTGGTCATATAGTGCATGTTTCAATCTCCAGTCTCGACCTAGTTTTTGACCTAGCTCTTGACCTAGTTTTTGCCATTGGATTGAAGTTGATCACGAACGAGAGGGTGAGGCTGACGGTGTGCAACTCATCTTCACTTTAAACAAAGTCCCTAAGGACACTAGACGGACTTCGTCGCTATGACGGATAAACATACTATTCATAGCGACAGTTCTGAACCTTGCTATACGATTAATATCTTCGCTTGGAGGCGCAATGGCCCAGTGGTTAGGGCAGCGGACGCGCGGTCATAAGATCGCGGTTTCGATTCCCAGACCGGGCGTTGTGAGTGTTTATTGAGCGAAAACACCTAAAGCTCCACGAGGCTCCGGCAGGGGATGGTGGCGAACCCTGCTGTACTCTTTCACCACAACTTTCTCTCACTTTTACTTCCTGTTTCTGTTGTGCCTGTAATTCAAAGGGTCAGCCTTGTCACACTGTGTCACGCTGAATATCCCCGAGAACTATATTGAGGGTACACGTGCCTGTGGAGTGCTCAGCCACTTGCACGTTAATTTCACGAGTAGGCTGTTCCGTTGATCGGATCAACTGGAACACTCGACGTCGTATGCGACGGAGTGGCAACACAATATCGTCGCTCATACGACCATATATTAAAGTTCAGATATCAAACAAGCTCACAAGCAACCACTATATATTTGTAACACTTCTATCATGTTATGTAACTTTGTCGTAGTCGCTCGCGTGCGAGACGTGCATATTTCTAGATCCGTTCATATTTCTACCAGCGTTATAGAGAATAATTATACATTTTACACGGCAGCCGTTTAAACTCAGCTCATAGAAACACCAACACAACTTCGCAGATCCCAGGCATGCAGACACCTAGATATGGTTTTATAAGAAAGTGAGACAAGCTGTTACTTGAAGGAATGTTTTTGACAGCACCCGACGAGGGACTAAGTAACAGTTTAACTCACCAAATGGTCATAAGTCTACCCAGCAATCTATCCGACTTGTCACCTTATTACATGCACGAAAAAAAAAAAAAAAAGATGAAAGCCATTAGATTTACTGATTTGTTTCAACGTCATTTTGTTAGTCGGAAAAATATAATGAAAACATTTATACAAATTGAGAAAAAATTAATAAGTAAATACAGGTCAAAAATTTCGTTACACCATTACTAATATTGCTACTAATACTACTAACAACTAACAATGTAACTATGACTACTAATATTTCACATAATTGATATGTGAAATGGTGTAACTATCACTACGCTTCTCTAAAACTAGCATAAATTGTAACAGCAAAAATAACATTGATTATTCCAATTAACAAAAATAATTTATACTAGTCCTTGTTGTTGTTGTTCTTCTTCTTCTTTAGTATCATTGTTATCATCATCATCATCATCATCAACAGCAGCAGCAGCATCAAGGCGGCGAGTTGGCAGAATCACCACAAATGTCAGGCCTTTACTTTTTTAGAAAGGATTACTATTCCTTCGTAACACAGTGTAGGTAAAAATGCAACGGAGTCTTTAATCATCTGTCAAATCACAACAAGGATCTTAGGCAGATAATACATTCCTTAAGATGTGCGCTGTGCCCAATAAGGCTGCTTTTTGCAAGGCATCAATCTTGTATGGGATTTCCAGTTGCCTTAAAAAGTTTTGAAGTTTCAATGGGTATCACTTTTACATTACTCTCTCGCATTCCATACAGTCTTGCCATTTCCACTTTCAATTCGGAGTACTTGGTGATCTTTTCAACCTCTTTATTCACAACATTCATGTCATTTGGTATGGCTACATCAATGATCTGACAGTATTTGTCTCTCTTATTCAATATGACAATATCCGGCCGACGGTGTTCGATTACACGATCCGTCCGAAAATCATAGTCCCAGAGTGTCGTTACTTTTCCATCCTCTTGCATAACTTTACTTGGTACATGATCATACCAGTTCCCTGTAACTTCATATTGGTATTTCCAGCATAAGAACCAATGAAGTTACGCACACATGTTATCGTGGCGACGCTTGTATTCTTTTGGGGCAAGGCTATCACATCCACTGACCAAGTGGGTCACATTTTCTACACTCTTTCCAAGTAGCGCAATAGCTCGGAGAAGATTCCTTGTTTGTGTTATGTCCTCCTTCTGGATGTATGGTATGACAGTATTTATCTTTTGTGTTACTTTATTTATCATACTCCTATCTACCCTTCTCATATTCATGCGGATTTTTTCTTCTTGATTATTCACCAAGTCAGTGAATCGTGTTTGAATTTCAAGCAATTCATTATCTAGTTGGTTCATTTCCCCTGCATGTCCACCCACCACAGTATCAGGGTTCACTGTATAACGTTCCTGTTCCTCATCCTTAACAGCCCCATCACCATTCCCCTGTTCCTCCTGTCTAATTTTCTCCCTGCTTTCAACTCTTACCTTTCTGTTTTCAACTCCGACCATCCTTTATAGCCCATCCGCAGGATCTCTCAGACTCTCACTAATCCGAGATATTTCTACTCCAGTTAAGTAACCCTTCCTCCTAATCACTCTCACTTGGTTCATTAGTCTATTTTCTGACATTGGACACATGTCCTTTTCCATCCAAAATTTCAAGGTACGTCGGCATACTCCGCCACTTCTTTCCAGCTTTGCTTTTTCATGAGATTCAATTCGTGTATCGTATTCGTCCTTCGTCTACTTATGTCTGTTTTTGTGCACACCATGTATGTGATCTGTGGTGACCGTCCGAGGCCAGATCACTGCCCCTGATACGGGCACTTTAGGGCGTGCCAGGTGGGAAACCTTCACCATGATTGGCTATAGCTTAATTCTCGCCGTTAATTCTTTCCTTGTTGTGTTGCATCATGATTTCATGAGTCGTTCGTGGGGTTCCCACGAGAGTTCATATTGAAATCCCATCTCTCTCTTCCTCTCTTTATTTGTATATACACGTGCACATGTATGTACATACACATATATATAAATAACATGCTTGCATTGTGTCGCCGCCATAACCACAGTGATTATCATTATCACCATCCTTCTACCTATAGCATTTAAAATTATCAATAATAATATGGGTCCCGGTATATTGCAGCAGATCTTCGTCACTATTTATCAAATACTCGGCAAGTGTTCTCCTGTCACTCCTTATACACTTATACAATGGTCTATACTAATCAGTCCTCTGCCACCAGTCTTTCTTTTCAAGCACAGTCTGTTTACGTTCGCAGTTAACATTTCTTACTATCTTTTGCGCTCCCTACATGAATGGTAATCCAGGGGTCATTCTCAACTAATTTTTAGTTCTTTTACTGGTCATTTCAAGAGCTCCCAAAATCACTGGTTTTGTAACCGTCTTGAGAGTAGAAGAAAGAGAAGCAGCTTGGTGAATAGAGCAAATTCTATAGGTCTGTAAATACAAGGATTATTATTATTATCATTATTATTATAATTATTATTATTATTATTATTATTATTATTAATAATAATAATAATAATAATAATAATAATAATAATAATAATAATAATAATAATAATAATATGGCAGCGAGCTCGCAGAATCGTTAGTACGCCGGGCAAAACGCTTAGCGGCATTTCATCTGAGTTCAAATGTCGCCAAGGTCAACTTTGCCTTTCATCCTTTCAGGGTCCATAAATTAAGTACCAGCGAAACATTGGAGTTGATGTTATAGAACTATCCCCTCCCACCTAGTGGGAAAACTTAAAACCTTTATTATTATTATTATTATTATTATTATTATTATTATTATTATTATTATTATTATTATTATTATTATTATTATTATTATTATTATTATTATTGTTATAATTATTATGAAAGCGGCGAGCTGGCAGAATCGTTACCTCACTGGTCGAAATACTTAACGGTGTTTCGCCCGTCGCTACGGTCTAAGTTCAAATTCTGCCGAGGTCGACTTTGCTTTTCATCCTTTAGGGATCGATAAAATAAGTACCAGTTGAGTACTGGGGTCGAGATAATTGACTATTCCCCGCCTATACTAGAAAGGATTATCATTATCATTATTAAGGCGCGCCGCTCTAAGCAGACTTTATCCTTGAATATTATCGTCCTATAATTCTTGATTCCAATATCTCAAATGTAATATTGACAGCTATTATCGACAACATTAAACAACTACTTGAATCTCTTTATCTCTCTCTCTCTCTATCTCTCTCTCTCCCTCTCTTTCTCTCTCTCACCCTCTTTAATAACCACTCTTTAAGCTTCCGTGAAGCTTGATCTACTGGAGGCCTACTTTCATATGTTACAAGTGTACTCTCGCTCTCGAGAGATTTACTGAAAGCAATGTCGTTGCCCTCGAGTTCAAAAATGTTTTCCAGCGATGTTTGGTTTCAAATATCCTATCTAAACTATCCGCCTATGAGCTCTATATTTTATTCCTTTGTTCATTAACTTCTTGTATCGTAATTTTGTTTTAGTTTTGTTATGGATCTCTCAGTATTCGTCGATCAAAAAATTTCAGTTTACGTCCCTGATTATAATTTTGCCTTCACTCTTTATCCTATGCATCAATGAATCGACAATGCTTGTTTTTACACAAATGATACATCCTGTCATTCTTCCCTAAGCTTCTTCAGCCATGCTTCATTACACACACACACACACACACACACACACACACACACACACACACACACACACACACACACACACACACACACACACACACACACACACACACACACACACACACACACACTAAATTTGCACCATCATTATAAACGGAGAGACCTCGAAAGCATCTTCAAATGGAGTTTTGCAAGTTTTGTCTTTCAAAAGCAAAAAAAAGAAAGAAAAAAAGAAAGAAAGAAAGAAATAAAGATGAAAATAATCGCAGCTCATATTAAGCAAATTTTATCAGATCTCACTCTATTTAAACACGTGTTGTACAAAGAGAGCTTTAAAGACCTCACTATTACTAAAAATCTCTCAAGGCAAAAGTACATTTTAAGCGTGGCTAGTGGTACATCTCAAAGGTTGGTCCCTCACCTCAGAACCAGAAAACATTTCAACTTCTTGCAGTTGCTGACGCAGAACAAAACTCAGGTGAGAACCACAATAGAATACTGTTCTTAAATCTGATTGAGGTGCTTCTGCTACTCAAAGAACAGTCTAGAGGGTCTTATGCAACCTCCACTAAGGAGTTTCCATTAACTCGTTTCTCTTCATTTCATTACTCATTTTGCGTCTAATTCTACAAGACCCCAAAGTATCCACTATGCCTAGTCCTACTGGAAACCAGAATCTAGGCATGCCTTTCGTACAAGCAACAGCTTAAGCGGAATATTAAGTGTATCAGCCTCACCAGTTTTGGAGATTCCGCGAAGACCACGGGCATTGGGCCAGAAAGTAATATATATATATGCATATATATATATATATATATATATATATATATATATATATATATATATATATATATATATATATATATATATATATATATATATATTGTTATTGACACTCCGTCGCTTAAGACGTCCAGGGTTCCAGTTGATCCGATCAACGGAACAACCTGGTCGTGAAATTAACGTGCAAGTGGCTTAGCACTCCACATACACGTGTACCCTTAACGTAGTTCTCGGGGATATTCAGCGTGACACAGTGTGACAAGGCTGACCCTTTGTATTACAGGCATAACAGAAACAGGAAGTAAGAGTGAGAGAAAGTTGTGGAGAAAGAGTACAGCAGGGTTCGACACCATCCCCGGCCGGAGCCTCGTGGAGCTTTAGGTGTTTTCGGTCAATAAACACTCACAACGCCCGGTCTGGGAATCGAAACCGCGATCCTATGACCACGAGTCTGCTGCCCTAACCACTGGGCCATTGCGCCTCCACACACACACACACACACACACACACACACACACATATATATATATATAGGCACAGGAGTAGCTGTGTGGTAAGAAGTTTGCTTCCTAACAACATGGTTGTGGGTTCAGTACCACTGCGTGACACTTTGGGCAAGTGTCTTCTACTATAGCTTTCTGAGTGGATTTGGAAGACGGAATATGTGTGTGTGTGTGCATGTGTGTGTGTGAGTATGTGTGTATTTGTGTGTCTCTGTCCCCCACCATCGCTTGACAACCGATGATGGTGTGTTTACGTCCCGTAACGTAGCAAAAGAACCGATAGAATAAGTACAAGAATAGGTCTTAGGGTCGATTTGTTCGACTAAAGGCGATGCTCCAGTATGACCGCACTCAAATGACTGAAACATGTAGAAGAATAAAAGAAATATATATAAATATATATATATATATATATATATATATATATATATATATATATATATATATATATATATATAGTATATATAACTTTGATGATTGCAAATCGGAAAAGCAATTTGCAATAAAGAAAGCTAAAATAGCAATAGCAGTTGCTCTTCCTTCTCCTACTCCCCTTCCATTTCCTCCTCCTTCTCCCCTTCCATTTCCTCCTCCTTCTCTTTCTCCTCTTCTCTTCCTCCTCCTTCTACTCCCTCTTCCACCTCCTATTCCTTCTGTCCTGTCCTCTTCCTCCTCCCCTCTTGTTCTCCTCATGTCCTCCCCTTCTGTCCTCCTCCTGTTTTCCTCCTTCTCCTTTCCTTCTCTCCTCCACCTTCCCTTCTCATCCTTCTACAAAACTAGTGCTACTACTACTACTACTACTACTACTACTACTACTACTACTGCTGCTGCTGCTTCTGCTGCTGCCACTGCTTCTGCTGCTGTCACTGCTACTGCAGCTGCTGCTACTACTACAACTACTTATAATAATAGCAATAACAATATGAAGGAGAGTAGTAGTAGTAGTAGTAGTAGTAGTAGCTGTAGTAGTAGTAGTTGTAGTAAAAGTAGTAGTAGTAGTAGTAGTAGTAGTAGTAGTAGTAGTAGTAGTAGTATATCTTGTAGTAGTAGTAGTAGTATATCTTGTAGTAGTAGTAGTAGTATCAGCAGCAACTTTAGCAACAACAGGTGCACTAATAACAGCAGTGGTGACATAATTGTCAATATCAACATCAACTCTAATGATAGTAAGAATACTAGTAAGACCATCAACGACGGCATGAACAATAACAACAACAGCAACAACAGAAATAGCAACAATAACATTAATAGCGGAGCATTATCAACAGCAATAAGAACAATAACATTAGCAACAGTGATACATCAACAACGCCTGTAATAGCACAGCGACAGTAGCAGCAAGAACAGCCGCAGAAATAGAAGCAGCAGCAGCAGCCGTAGTAGTAGTAGTAGTAGTAGTAGTAGTAGTAGTAGTAGTAGTAGTAGTAGTAGAAGCAGCAATAGCAACAACAGTTGTAATAATGATGTCAACAACAAACAATAGCAACAACAACAACAACAAGACCAGGTAGCAGAAATGGCAACATTAATAAATGTGATAGTAAGAGATTTTGTCGTATCAACAACAGCGATAAGCAACAATAACGTTTACAACAGAAGCAACATTAATTACGAGAATGACAATAGCAACCGACAACACGCATTCGCAGCAATAACATCGACTGGAGACCAATAAACAACGGCGATAACAAACAACAACAACAACGGATTTAGTGGAAAAAAACAAAACAAAACAAAACAAAATAAAACAAAAAAAAGCATGTAGTACGGTGGAGACCACAGAAGCAGCCGTGCAGCAACAGTTACAACAGTAGTAGTAGTAGTAGTAGTAGTAGTAGTAGTAGTATTAGTAGTAGTAGTAGTAGTAGTAGTAGTAGTAGTAGTAGTGGTGGTGGTGGTGGTGGTGGTGGTGGTGGTGGTGGTGGTGGTGGTGGTGGAGGTGGTGGTGGTGGTAGTGGGGGTGGTGGTGATGCTGGTGGTGGTGGTGGTGGTGGTAGTAGTATTGGTGGTGATGATGGTGGTGCTGGTGGTGGTAGTAGTAGTAGTAGTAATAGTAGTAGTGGTGGTGGTGGTGGTGATGATGGTGATGCTGGTGGTGGTGGTGGTGATGCTGGTGGTGGTGGTAGTAGTAGTAGTCGTAGTAGTCGTAGTAGTCGTAGTAGTCGTAGTAGTAGTAGTAGTAGTAGTATTGGACACAAGACGAACACTCACATACATACATACATACTTACATGCCTACACACACACACACATTTATAGTAGAAAGTTCTTGGTATAGTATTATATATATTTAAAAGAATGAATAGAGATGGCTTTTTTTTGAGAGGATAATTTTTATTTTAATCTTAATAATGTTTGAGGTGGGTGCTGAAAAGTTCCTCGGTTTGGGTAAAACAAAAATACAGGAGGATCGGTTAATTATGATTTTATTCAACGTATTCCCTTCTCGGATTCACACACTTACTGCAGCAGTCCTTCAGTTTTTCTAAGAACTCGGAAGCCAGTCCTTTCGCGACACCCTTAAAGCCAGGAACTTTTCAGCACCCCCTTGAGTGTTCGTGTGTGTGTGTGTGTGTGTGTGTGTGTGTGTGTGTGTGTGTGTATTCAAGTACTGTCAAATGCATATACAAATATACGCATGCGCACAGATGTAACTGAACGCAGACTGACACGCACTTTCTCGCTCTCGCCCTGTCTTTTCCTATGTCTCTCTCATTCTTTCTCTCCCTCCCCACTCTCTCTCTAACTATCTCTCGTATCTATATAAAAATATTTCCATATATACACGCAGGCAAATGCATCTATTTGTTTACATGTGGAGAAATGCACTCTCACATACTATCACATACTATCACACATACACACACACAGGTATGTATATATATGTGTGTGTGTGTGTATTTATTTATTTATGCATGTATATATATATATATATATATATATATATATATATATATATATATATATATGTATTTGTATATGCATATTTTTATTAATATTTAGCAGAAGCAACAGAGGGACTCAAGGCCCGTGAGTTTCGTGTATATATATATATATATATATACATATATATATGCGAGTAAAAATAAATACAAAAAGGTGGGGTTTTTTTTGTATGATTGTGTATAGAGGAATATATTATTTTGCTTAAAAGAGTTCCAACACTGTCTGTTTTTTATGTTTTATTTATATTCCTGCAGAACTAATGTGGGGTATAGAATATGGAATATACAATATATAATATGATATACAATATACAATATAAAATAAAATTAAATTAAAATGGATGGCACCATGAAAGAAAGTATTGAATGTAGATGAAATATTGAGTGTTCAATATAAAGGATCAAATATATAAATATATAAATATAAATATATATATATAAAGGCGACTCGAGTTTCAGGGCTATTTCCCTTCGTCATGGCCGGTATGACAGACTTTATATATATACACACTTATATATATATATACACACTTATATATATACACACACAGGTATACACATACAGAGCGTAATGGGTAAATTGTCGCTGTTTTATACTTTTAATCTCGCGCATGCGCTCTGTTTGCTTTTGATTTTGTCGGCAACACACTATAGTAGGGTCAGTTGAGTACCGTCTGTGAGAAAAACAGCAACATGACTCTGCTAGAAATTTTCAAACGACATGCTGTACTGCTTGATATTCGCGCGAGTAAAGTGCAGAGGATTCGGAAAGGGTCGGATGAGTCTCATGGTGATTACGAAGTTGTTTGGAGTGTTCACTAGTGATGGCGATGCTATGCCTCCATTCATTTTCCCACACGGCCTCAAACCCAACACGGAGGCCTGCGTCAAATGCCTGGAGGAGGTAGTGCTGTCCTGGGTCAATAAGATGGCTGCTGGAAGACCCTATGTCTGGCAGCAGGACTCTGTACCATGAGACAGAAGCAGGACAACTCAGACAATTTCTGCAACTAAACACCCCTAGCATCTGACCACCAAACTCCTTTCACTGTAACCCCCTTGATTATTGTGTGTGGGGCGCAGTTGAGCGAGAGACCAACAAAACTCCTTGCAATACCAAAAATGAAATGATGGCAAGGACTAAGGCAGCGTTGACCAACTTAAACAAGGAGACTGTGCAGGAGATTCCGAAGTGGTCTGGAGGTCGTGGTTGAAGCCAATGGCGATTTTATTGAATACATTTACTCTTTAGTATTTCAAGATATTTTTACGTAATTTTGGTAAATATCTGTGAAAATGAGATATCAGTGTTATATTCATTTTTGTGTAATTTAGACGACAGTTTATTCACCGCACTCTATATAGATACATATAAAAGTTTCGTAGAACGAATCGACTTAGTACTTTTATATATAAGTATGCAATGGAAAAAAAATACTGGCTCATGTTTACGTGTGTCACGCGTAATTATTTGTGTGTGCGTGTCTGTCTGTGTGTGCATGCGTGTGTGTGAGTGTGTGTATGTGTGTGCGTGTGTGTGTGTGTATGTGCGTGTACGTAATGACACTCTTGAAAGTTTCCCTCCGAGGCAGAAGTCCAGGCAAGGTTATTTATGGAAGACCAGCAGTTGCCAATGCATACCAGCCCCCTCTCTCCGCGTCACTCACCGATGTTATCCAAGGGAAAGGGAAAGGCCGATACAGCTTAGTATTACTGACATTGCAATTCATTTCTACAGCTGAGTGAACTTGAGCAACGTGAAATAAAGTGTCTATTGAGCTCTTTGGGTCGATATTTCTATCAAAAATATTCCTAACTTCCGTCCGAAGAATCTACGTCTAAGATTCCTAATTCAAAGCTTACTGACCACTGCTTTCTCCGGACTATCTTTTCCTTCCTTCTTTTCCTCTCCTTTGGACTTTTCCCTTTTTACGATGAAGAGCCATGTTCGAAACGTCATTTCCACTCCTATTTTTCCATCTAAAACTTTCACTGGGCGTCAATCTAATATATTCACTGTGTACGTTTAATTGACTTTTTTTTTTGTTTCATTATGCTTTTTTCTTATTTTTAATCGTCGATACCGACAAACTCCGTCCAAACGTAACCTTATCATGCGAACAATGAGTGATCAACAACGAATTAAAGAATGAATAATTTCTTTTAATAGAAGAATGTTATTAATGCCAAAATGTTAGTTACATGTGAAAACATTCGCAACTAATAGAAAGGTAGTTAGATAGATAGATAGATAGATAGATAGATAGATAGATAGATAGATAGATAGATAGATACATTTCTTTTATTAGCCACACAGGGCTCAACGAAGATGGGACAAATACAATGTAGAGCTTTTCTTTTTGGGAGGGGGAAGGAAGGAAAAAAAAAAAAAAAAAAAAAAAAAAAAAATTGGTGGTGTCGATCAAAAGGGATCGTAGGAAGGGAAAAAGGGGCAGTTCGATCAAAAGGGATCGAAAAAAAAAGAAAAGGAAAGGCCGATCAATAGGGATCGTGTATCACACAGTAATGTTCTCGTGTAAAAAGAGGGGAGGACAGTTTAGGTTTAGCCGTGGAAGGAAAAGCCTACGGAAAAGACCACGGTAACCTTGGTCAATATTCTCATCGAAGAAACTATAACAGTAAGTGACTCTCTTTTGCCTTTTTGTTTTATTTTTTTTTCTTGTTCATAGGGTTATGCTCAAGATGGCTCCGTCGTTCACACGTGCCATCCTTGCTACATTCACCCATCTTTTTTTGAAGCATTCACTAGACAAGACTTCCCTTTCTACTCTCAACTTCCTCTTCAGGTGATACTTGAAGAAGTTGATGAGAGATTGCCCAGAGAGGAAAGTCTTTGTCTCTAGACCTTTCAGACGCGTCCACCATACACATTCTTTCGCCATAGCCACAAGTACGATGAAAATAGCTCTTCCTTCCCGTTTAAAGGAAGGAGGCGCGACAATATTCACGATAGACTCGGCTGATAGACCGACTCGTCCCACACGCGATAGCAGTTGTTCGACGTAAGTCCACAGCTCGGAAATGGTGGGACACTGTACGAGTGCGTGCAGAACGGTTTCGTCGCTCTGCCGGCATCTCGGACAGGTCGGCCCCGTGTTTCTCGAGCCATGCCTGTAGAGATTATCCCGAACGGGTAGTGCTTCTCGATAGCACTGCCAGGCCAGGGATCTCTGGAAGTTGTCCATAGGTCCCGGCCCGAAGGTCGTCTTAAACAGGCGGGTCAGGTATTCCTCGTCGACGCCCAGGTTCGCCCCGAGATCGTCGTCGTACCTTCCCTCCACTAATCCACTATAGAATGCGTTAGTTGTGATGCAGTCGCTCAAGGTTGACCCGGGTTGTTGGAGTTGCCGAAGAGCAGCGCGACACTCGCGGTGCCATTCGCCCTTCCTCGGCCTCTTCTTGATCCATGACTGCAGTTCGGTCATGGAGACGAGCTGCGGGAAAGCGCGCCGCACAAACGTCGACCACACCTGTTCACCGCTGTCTACGTAGAGCCGGAGATGTCGCAGTCTCAGCGCGTGTCTGCGCATCATCAACCACGGCATGCCCAGTCCTCCTTTTAACGGGTGTTGGCAGCAAACGGATCGCCTAACCATCGGAACGCTTCCTTTCCACAAGAAGCGGAAGAGGATGCGCTCCAGTTTGGTGATGGTAGGGTCGGGACAAGGAACGACGGTAGTAGATGACGGACGCGATGTACGTGTTCGCCACCTCCGCCCGACCTTTCAGGGAAAGCTTCCTCTCGGCCCATTGCCGGGCTAGAGTGGCCACCCTTCTCGTTATCTCGTCCCAGTTCTTCTCCGTTTGGAGGTCTGGACCAAACCAGACCCCGAGCATCTCAACCGGACCGTCAGTCCAACGTCCCACGACGGAGGCGCTACTTGACGGCATGGGGTTGCTTCTCCAGGTGCCGAGCCGCAAGCCCACTGACTTATCCCGGTTGATTTTCGCTCCCGTTACCGCTTCGTATTCTCTCAGTGTCTCGCCGACAAGCTCGATGTGCTTTTGGCTAGACACTATGACGGTGACGTCGTCCGCGTATGACGACACGCTCGTCCCGCATCCCAACTCTCGCGGGATGCCCCTCAGCGTCGCCAGCTTCCGCAGTAGTGGCTCGAGAGTCAACACGTACAGAAGCGACGAGAGGGGGCATCCCTGACGGACCGAACGTGCAATGTCGAAGGGTCTTGATAGATGCCCATTGACGCGAACTACCGAACGGATGCCTCTGTACAAGGCAGCAATCCAGCCGCGGAAAATGGGACCGAAGCCGGCTGCTATGAGGACAGCCTCCAAGTATTGATGGTCTACCCTATCGAAAGCTTTCGATTGATCTAAATTGATCAGGGCCCCACCCATGCCAGGTTCCTTAACTACCCTCTCTATGATGTAGCGCATCAGATGGAGGTTGTCATGGATGCTCCTGCCCGGCACCGCGCACGTTTGCGCCTTGCCGATCAGTTTCTCGATGACAAGCGCCAACCGCTTGGCTAACACCTTGGCCAAAATTTTCAAGTCTGCATTGAGCAGAGTGATGGGCCTAAAGTTATCTATGACGTCCCCCTTGTTTGGATCTTTCTTCAGCAGCGTTACGGCTCCTCGACTCACAAAACCGGGAATGCTCCCGTTTTGCTGCCAGTTGCAGTACACGGCCGCCAAGACGTCTCCAAACAAGTCTGGCTTACAGTTGTAAAGCTCGTAGGGCAGACCATCCAAACCCGGAGATTTGTCCCTCGAGCATCCCGCCATCGCGTCCCTCACTTCCGCCGCCGTGATGGCACCTTCGCAGCACTCCGCCTCTCTTGCCGAGAGTCGTGGCAGGCTGTGCAGGTAGGCACTGAAGTCCACCCTGCGTTCTCGCTCGCCATTCGTCCCAAACAGTCGAGCAAAGTGCCGCTGAAAGGCCTCACACATTTTGCTTGGCTCGAGCAGTTCGCGCCCCTGTTCGTCCACCAGAGACCGAATGGTGGCTTTGTTGCCCTGTTGCGCCTCCGCCACCCGGGCCTCTCGTGCGGCTCCAACACCTTCGTTTCTTAGAGCACGCATCCTAGCCCTGACAACGCACCCTTCGTGTTTGGCGTTGAAGTGTTGGTCAAGGGCCAACCTCGCCGCCAAAACGTCGGATGCGATGCCACTTCTAATTGCCTCTTCTAGCTTCTTAACTAGTTCACCCTCTACTCTGTTTCTGTCTATGGCTAGTGCTTTGCTATACCTAACCGCTTCTGCTTTTATTGCTCTCTTGAGGGCAAACCACCATTTGTTATTGATGATGGCTCCTGTCAAAGCCCTCTTTACTAACGTGCTAATCCGGTCTCTGAAAACTGGTCTCGACGGGAAAGACGCGTTTAGTTTCCAGTAACCGGAGCCCTGCCTATGTGTCTTATCTAAGTCTAGCGTACACGTCACAAGTTTGTGATCCGTGTAGCTGACTATGTGAAATTGTGGACACCCTATGCTATCTCTATCTACTCTCCTACACAGTATTCTATCTAGATACGATCTCGACGACCCGATGCGGTTTGACCATGTCCACATTGGCGCATTCGGGTAATCGAGTCGGTACCTGTCAGACAGTTGAAAGCGTCTGAGCAGGTCTTTGAGGCATTTGCATCCCCGTCTATTCCTATCTCTGCCCACATAGTCTAGATGCGTGTCCAAGGTAGCATTCCAATCCCCCACTAAAAGTAAAGGACGAGACGTTCCTAGGAATACTTCTAGACGTCGAAAGAAATCCGGCCTACCTGTTAAAGGTGGTGCGTATACTGATATGAGTCGAAAAGCACACCCATCGCTGCCATCGATATCCAGAACAACCAATCTACCCTCCGGGTCTATGAATACTGTCTTTACTTCGAGATCCAGACTCTTGCGAAAGAGTACCGCCGTGCCACTACCGCCCATTCTCGGCAGACAGGGAGAAAAATAAATGTCAAACTGTCTGCCAAACATGGACGATAGGGCCCGCGGATCATGGAGTCTGGTCTCGCTTATGGCTATGATTTCTAGTTTATGTGACTTTATGTCATTTAGGAGGTACCCTTGTTTCCAAGGGGACCCCAAGCCACGCGCATTTACACAACCAATCTTGAGCATCATTTTGATTTGAGTGTTAAAGTTTTATAAAGAGAGTCACTTACCGTTTGAGAGTTTTTGTGTCTCCTCCTTCGGGTTTTCTTCGAGGAGATCACTATATAGTTTTTTCGCCAGGTATTTTTGGCATTTGCCAACTGCCTTTGGAAAAATAGATTTTAGTGTGTGGTGCAGGGTTGGTGTTATGTGTAGTATTTTGATGTGTTCTGGCGGTGTTGTGTATGGGTGGTTGCTGGTTTTTATGTCTTCGTTTGTTATGTTTGTTTTTGTGTTGATGTATTCCATCAACTCTGAGTTTTTTGTGTTGATGGCAGTGAGCATTGTGTGTGTACTTGCTTTTGGGGTTTTGTTGCTTGTGTTGTAGTTGTGTGTGCTTGTGTTGGTGTCTGGAGTGTTTTCGGGAGTTGTGTATCTCCCTGCTTTGTTTGTGTTTGCTTTTCTTTTCTTGCTCCTCTTCCTCCTTCCTTTCTGGGCTATTTGCCATTCCTCATTACTTTCATCTTCCGACGAAGGTTCTGAGGAATCGGAAGGGGGTAGGGGCAAATTGTGAGCGTCTGTGTGTGCTTGTGTGAGTGGTTGTGTTGCTGTTTTTGTTGGTGCTGATGGCTTGTTATTTGTGTGAGGTGTGTGTGATGTGGGGGAGGGGGAAACAGTCTTGGAATTTTCTTTCTTTTCCCCTGCTTCCTCACTTGTTGTTTTTGCAGATGCTGTTGTCTTCTCAGTTGCCAGTGTTGCTTGTGTTTCTCTTGTTTTGATTGTTGATGGTGGTGTTGGTAGTAGGGTTTTTTTTCCGGGTTTTGGTGGTTGCCCTTGTTGCTTTTTTTGGTTGGCGGCGGTTGGGCAACTGTCCTTGAGGTGTGCCTCGCTGCCGCATACATAACAACGTGGCCGCCTTCCTTCCACCACTACATATAACTTGTGGTCCTTTGCCAGTTGGATGTGTGTGGGGATCTTTTGGCACTCCTCTTCAGTGATGTGGAGGAGGACTTCGACTTTTTTTCCCCCTTCCCAGTTTTTCTCCTCTGCAGTAGCAATTTCTAATATATAGATAGATAGATAGATAGATGGATAGATAGATAGATAGAATAATAGATAGATAGATAGATAGATAGATAGATAGATAGATAGATAGAATAATAGATAGATAGATAGATAGATACATACATACATACATACATACATACATATATACATACATACATACATACATACATACTTTTATACATACATACATACATACACACATGCATGCATACATACATGGGGAGTTGATGAGAAATTTTCCTGAATACAGAGAGAAAGAGAGAGTAGAGTGAATAAACGGATGGTGATACAAATATAAATAGACTTGAAACTAGACAGACAAGTAAACACAAAAGACATGTCCGTATGTGAACAGGTAGGCAGGAAAGTATGTGAACAGGTAGACAGACAAAACAGAGTAGTATGCAGACTAGTGAACAAATAAATGGTCAGTTTGTAGATTGATAATCCGATAGTTGTAGTGGAGCGAAGAAGAATGAATATTATTTATTTTGGTAAATATAGATGCACAGGATCATAGGGACAATGAGAAAGGAGGGAGTGAGAGAAAGAGAAAAAGAGAGAGAGTGGAATTGAGTGAAAGGCTGATGGCAAACAAAAATGTTATGTGTAGAGAATTGAGAGAGTAGAAAAGTACGAGAGTGAGAAAGAGAGAAGTTGCGGAGGGGAGAAATAAGATAGATCGAAAAAGAGCGGGAAGGGTGAGCGAATAAGAGTCGGAGAAACAGAGAGGGGGAAGGAGAGAGAGAGAGAGAGAGAGGGGGGGGAGACGGAGACGGAGAGAGGGGAGAGAGAGAGTCGAAAAGTGTTTGGGAGAGAAATAGAAGCTCGGGGAAAGAATGAGAGAAAGTGATAGAGAGCGGAAAGAGCGAGCGAGTGAGCAACAGAGCGAGAGAGAGAGATAGAGAGAGAGAGAGATAGAGAGAGAGAGACAGAGAGACAGAGAGACAGAGAGACAGACAGAGAGAGAGAGAGAGAGAGAAAGACAGACAGAGAGAGACAGACAGACAGAGAGAGAGACAGAGAGAGATAGAGAGAGAGCGACAGAGAGAGAGAGACAGACAGACAGACAGAGAGACAGACAGACAGACAGACAGAGACAGCGAGACAGAGACAGAGAGACAGAGAGACAGAGAGAGACAGAGAGAGAAGGGAGAATTGAGAAAGAGAGAGAGAAAGGAGGAGTAAATAGCAGACAGATACAGAAACAGAACAAGCTGGAAAAAGAAAAGAAGGAAAGGCGATGGATGAGCATAGAAGAGAAAGAGAGATGGTGCGGAGAAGGTAATGGGATAGCAGACAGGTAGATACGTGAACAGGTACACAGGTGAAGTGAAAGGAAACATAGGCAATGAAACAGAAATGCATGGAGACAGGTGAACAGGTAGAGAGGTGAATAGAAAGATACATGAATTTATAAACATGTTGATAGGCGAAGAGGTAGACAGATAAATAGAAGGGTGTGTAAACATGTAAATAAATAGACAGGTAAACAAAATGATAGGTGAAAAGATAGACTAAGGGGGAGATATGTGAATATGTAAACAAGTTGATAGGTGAACAAATAGACAGAAAAGTACACGAAAAACAGGTAAATAAATAGACGGATAAACCAAAAGATATGTGAACAAGTAGACTGGTGGAGAGATACATGACTATGTAAACAGATTGACAAATGAATGAATATACAGGTAAATATGTGTAAATATATTAATGGACAGGTAAATAAAAAGACAGGTGAACGGGTAGACAGGTAAACAGAGAGATATATGAATGTGTAAACAGATATTTTTGGTGAAGTAGACTGTAAAATATGCGCGTAAATATGTAAACAAATAAACAGGTAAAAAGAAAGACAGGTAAACAGGTAGAGAGGGAAATATATACGAGGAGAGTTAGAGAAAGGGAGAAAGAGGTTGAATGAGATTCAGAGAGAGAAAGAAAATTGAAAATTTGATATTCGTTAATTTGTGAAAAGAGTAAAAGATTGAGTTTGTGTGCACGTGTGAGAGAGAGAATGGATAATTGAAATTGGTATGTAATGAACTTATGAGAATATGCATGTATGGGAATTTGTGTGTGTGCGCGCACGTGTGTGTGTGTGTGTGTGTGTGTGTGTGTGTGTGTGTGTGTGTGTTTGTGCGTGTGTGTGTGTGAGTGTGTGTGTGAGAGAGAGGTAGAGGAGAGAGAGACAGAGACAAAGAGAGAGAGAGAGAGCAGTAGGAGAAAGAGATAGGGACAAAGAGAGAGTTAGGGAGAGAAAGAGAGTTAGGGAGAGAAAGAGAGTTAGGGAGCGAGAGAGTTAGGGAGAGAGAGAGGAGGAGAGAGAGAGCTGCATTGTAGATTTATAGAAAGACACCGACTAGAACAGTACTTCTTTCAATATCTAGTTGATTTGCTGTCACATAAACACCTCTCATGTGATTCTTGCTCCAAATCACAGTGTGAAGAGAGATAAAGAGGAAAAAGACGAGTGATAAAATAACAGAGAGAGGTAAAGAGAGAGAGAGAGAGAGAGAGAGAGAGAGAGAGAGAGAGAGACAGAGAGAGAGAGAGAGAGTGAGTGAGAGACAGAGACAGAGAGACGCGAGCATGATATTTGTTACGTTCATGTACTTAATATAAAGATGATACATTCAAAAGGACTCCAAAGATACTCTTGAGATTATATATATATATATATATATATATATATATATATATATATATGGATAGATAGATACATATATACATATATACATACATACATATATATGTGCGCGTGTGTGTGTATGTAAGTATGTCTGTGTGTGCGTGAGTGTGTGCGTGTGAGTGTGTCTACATATGTATCATATGCGTGTGAATATATGTGTGTACGTATGGTGTTGGTCTGTTAACTTACCCATAAGTTATCGGTTCAGCAATAGAGACCAATGAAAGAAGTAGCAGGCTTAACAAAAGAATAAGTTCTAAGGTTGAGTCATTCTTGGATTCTGTGACGATATATTTATTGCCCTATGTACAAGATACTGGTCCATAACAGTATTTTTCCGGGCTGAGTACACTGGAGCGACGTGAAACGTAGCGTTTTGCTCAGGAACACAACGCATCGTTCGGTCTAGGAATCGAAACGGCAGTCTCACCATCATGAATGCAATACCCTAACCACAAAGCCACGCGCTTAATATTCGCAAATAATTTATTTATACATAAATATATTAATTTGTAATTATAGACCGATGTATTTTGGTGCATATTTAACTATTAATTGCATTATATAATTAAACATCTGTGTATGTGCTTATTTGTCAGCTTGCAAATTTGTATACGCTTTTGCGTATGCATATATATATATATATATATATATATATATATATATATATATATATATATATATATATATATATATAAATTATATACGTGGTCTGATCAATAAGTATTCGGACTGTTGCTATAATAACGAAGCTAAACCACGCAGAGTAAAGCCACTTGGCACAGATTCACCTTGAACTTTGTTGTGCATGTGCACTAAGTTTTAACAGTCTAGCTTACTTGTGTTGTTTACACCAGTGCTTGGAAGGAGCGTGTGTAGCGTCTGATCGTCGCATTGACCGCGACACAGCAATTTGGGCAAAGAATCTGCATCAAATTTTGCCAAAAGTTTGGCGATACCTGCTCAGAGGCCTACGCAAAAGTTGCAGAAAGTGTATGGAGAGGAATGTATGAGCCGCACACAAATGTACGTGTGATTCAGACGTTTCCAAGATGGCCGAAAAACGTCGATGATGACGAACGTTCTGGGAGACCCGCAACCAGCAGAACTGAGAAAAACATCGCAGATGGGCGCGCAGCTGTTAGGGGAATTCGTCGAATCACCATTCGTGAGTTATCAGAGGATGTGCAGATTAGTTACGGTTCAGTTCAGTCCATTATCACTGAAGATTTGTGTATAAGACGCGTGTCTGCCAATTTTGTGCCAAAACTGCTTTCAGCTGACGAAAAAACACTTGGGCTTCAGTTGCGCAAGATCTCCTTGATTGTGTCGAGAACAATGAAAACGTTTTGAAAACGGTCATAACAGGTGATGAATCGTGGGTCTATGGCTATGACCCCGAAACAAAGACTCAGTCTTCGCAGTGGAAGACACCAACCTCTCCAAGACCGAAGAAAGCAGTAATGATTTCGAAGCAATGTGAAGATATTTTGAACAGTTTTCTTCGACTACAAGGGTGTTATTTACCATTTGTATGCTCCACCTGGTCAGACAGTAAACAAAGATTACTGCCGTGACGTTCTCCAGCGTTTGCGGGATGCTATTCATCGGAAAAGGCCACAATTGCATGCATCCGGTGAGTGGCAACTGCACCATGACAACGCACCTGCTCATTCAGCGCAGTTTGTGCGGCAGTTTTTGGCTAGGCACAGTATTCCCCAGGCACGACAGCCACTGCATTTCCCCAGATCTCGCCCCTTGCGTCGTTTTCCTCTTTCCAAATATCAAATCCTACTTAAAAGAAAGAAGATTTCAGGACGTCAAGGAAATCCAAGAGAGTGCGACGAGGCAGCTGCTGATTATCCCAGAAAAACGAGTGCCAGGAATGCTTCCATCAATAGCAACAGCGCCAGATTAAGTGTGTGGCTTCCGAAGGGGACTGTTTGAAGGAGATTAAATGCCAATTGGTACGTGTTGTAGTTTTGTTTTTATAGCACCAGCCCGGATTATATAAATATATATATATATATATATATATATATATATATATATATATATATATATATATATATATATATATATATATATATAGTATATGTACATATATATGTATGTATGTGTAAGCATAATATGGCCAAAGGGCTAAGAAAATAAAGAATATTAAATTTCATTAACTGAAACTCATATTGTTCACTTACTAATTCTCGTAAGTATTGCCTGTTTTGAGTTTAAATTTGAATTTGAAAATTGAAGGAATGTTACTTTAACTGCACCTCCGTTCTCACTCATGTGCAAAACATCTCTGATTTCCTATAAACGTCGAGCTGTTCATGATTGTTTCAATTCTGTTTTTACTCATGTTTTATAAATTGATAAATAAATTCTAATGTCTTGGCAACCTAAATTTTGAAATTTACATACTTTTAATACATACGCAAAGAACAGAAAGAATCAGATTGTGTTCTGTTGATTTTGCGCTATTTCTATTTCTGACAGCGAAATAAAGGATAATACCAAATTCCAACGCAAACACAGAGAGCGTTGTATTTAATATACTCGTCTGATACAGCTGCCAGCTTTAACCGTTTTTTCGCTGATTGATGAAGTGGCAGAAATCCGTGACGAAATCTGTCCTCGAACCGATATTCTATATTGTCTGTATTCTCAAATTTACAGGTTTTTTTCTGCGACGAATCTACCGGAACATAAGAAAATATTTACAAGTCATCGTTCTGAATCTCGTTGTTCATCATACAGACTACAATTTATTATTGATTGCCATATATCAACACGGATCAGCGAAAAAGTTGCTAGATGAAATCATAAACAGGGCTATCGGCTCTTGTTTAATTTATTGATCCGGGGTACTTCTGGCTGATGAGACACAACATTTTTGAAATACCAGCTGTCCCTACAATTTTATGTACTAATATCTTTCAGCAAAACAATTACGCCAGCTAAATACACACACACACACACACACACACACACACACACACACACACACACACACACACACACACACACACACACACACACACACACATATATATATATATAATACAAAGGATATATAAGCTTGTATACACATATATATGTACATACTTACATCTACATGTGTATATAGATGCATATACGGGTACAGGACGTTACAAAAATTAACTCAGACAACGGAACGAACACATAGGAAAACAAATAGCCACTTGTGGAATTATTCCTTCATCGGATGCCTCTATTCTAAACTAGACGTTTCGAAGATAAGGCAGGACGCTCTCTTAGAATAGTTTCCTCTTGATTAGTGGATCAACCCACTAAACAGAGGATTCCAAAGTAGCAAACACAAACCAAGACAGGAAAAAATAGACAGTGAAAACAACATTAAAAACCTGTGGGGCCAAACGTGAGACGCACATAAATAAATGCATATATATATATATAGATAGATAGATATAGATAGATAGATATAGATATAGATATAGATATATACATATATATAAGCATCACACACAGACGCACACACACAAATGTATATTAGCGCATATGCATCGTAAAGGTGAAATTGTCCTACTGTGACGAAACAGAACGGAGATTAACATATTCACATTCGAATGTTCCATAACATAATATGTAAGCTATCGTTTTAAATCTCAATGTTCACTGTGAGTATGACGATTTACGTTTTTTTTTTTTTTTTTTGTATTTTACTCCGTTATAGCAATAAAATTTGGTTATTGTGAATTCGATTATATTTCGTTGTAACCAACTCTTTTTGTGGCAAGATTCTTCTACTAATATTTGAATAGGATTCTGGCCGGAGATTGAAACACGATACGGATGTATATATTCACACACATACGTATATGTATACTGAGAATAAATTCTGAATCAGAAGGTATACATCTTGTGCGACTTATAGGCTATAAATATATATGTGCGTGTGTGTGTGTGTGTGTGTGTGTGTGTGTGTGTGTGTGTGTGTGTGTGTGTGTGTGTGTGTGCGTGCGCGTGTGTGTTGTGATGTAGCTATGAGTTGTGTTGTAAGTTCTAAGGAAAAATTCTGGAAATTTGTTTTATAAATTGGATATTGTAGGGTTTCATGGTAAGGGGAGAAGATATCTAGTATAAACATATGTGTGCATAAGAAGCACAGATATTCGTATATGCATATATGTGCGTGTTTGTGTACGTATATGCATATATGAGTGTGTGTGTGTGTACGTATGTAAGTATGTATGTATGTATGTATGCATGTATGCATATATGTATGTATGAATGTACGTATGTATGTGTATGTCGAAACGCCAGTGTTAGTAGAATGGTGGCAGCTGATGAAGGAAATGTTCTCTATGTGGCCTGTGTGTTTTCTGTACTCTGTTTATCATTTTGTCTACGTGTTGTTTGCAATGTCCTGTACCCAGATATGCATCTATATATACAGGTAGATGTAAGTATGTACATACATGTACGTATATATGCATATACTCATTTATTATTTGTATATATATATACATAGCGAGATATAAAGATAGATACGTATATGCATATACATACATACATACATACATACATACATACATACATACATACATACATGCATACATACATACATACATACATACATACATACATACATACATACATACACAAGAGAGTAAGAGAAAATATCACTCAACACCTTTAGATGGAAGTTGACTCACCTCAACATTATTTAATGTCTTGTGGACGAAGAATACTTTCACCTCATCAGATTTTCGGAGAGGGAAAGTGATGGAAATTTAAAAGAAATCTAAAATGGTTTGTAAACGAGATTCTATATGTCTCCATTACACAGTTCAATTTGCGTCGTTGCTTTTGTTATCATAGCGACATCGACTTAAAACTTTTTTTTACTGCAAGCTGCACGTGGTAGAGTAGACAAGTTGTTTTGGTTATTACATGACTTTTTGTAGAGTGTAATATTTCAGTGATATCAGCTTTTATAACATTGAATATTACACGCATAGTTCTCCCTGCGAATTACGTTAAGGGTATACGTGTTTTGGGAGTCCTCAACCATTTGCACGTTGATTTCATGAGTAGACTGTTCAGATCTATTTTAAAACGGGGGCCACATTTTTCATTAATGTTTTACGTAGTGTTTTTGATACGGAAAGACTTTCAAACTTCGTATACTTATCTATTTTGTGTTATAGAACAGAAAAATATTTTTGTATTCGAATTTATTTCATGTAAAAAATTGTCTTATTTCGATAATTTCAACCAATCACTGACAAGTATTCAGTTGTTTACATTTACTCCTTTGGCTGATTAGGCGATGTAAAGCGTATTTAATCTCCATACCTTCGTTTTATTTGCTTTTTTCATGTTAAATTTGCTTTAACCCTAACCCTAACCCTAGGGTTAGAGTTAGGGTTAGGGTTAGGGTTAGGGTTAAATTGTTTCAGAATCGTTTGTTTATGTAGTCGGCACTTAATGTATATCGGCTGAATGGACGTCAGTGATTGGTTGAAATTACAGAAATACGACAACTTTAACATGGAATAACTTATGGATTTGTTTTTTTTTTTAAGAAGACTAAGAGAAAAAGATGTTTTATACGACACATTCTACCAGTGTTCCAAGTTTCAAAGTGTTTCGTTAATGAAAAATGTGGCCCCCGTTTTAAAAAAGATCCGACTGTTCTACTGATTCGATCAATTGGAGCCCTCAGGAAGCACATGACATACAACTATAAATATAAGCATGTAACTATTTGGTTGAATACATGTCTGGAAAGTTCACCGTCATCAATTCACTGATTGTAATTTCTTTTTTTCAATAAAATATATTTTAACTATTAATGCATAGATTCGACGGATTCATTTTCTCGGTAAACTTTCCCTGCGGTGAATTGATGGTGGTGAACTTTCTTCACGGTGAATAGATGGCGGTGAACGTGCCTTGCGGTGATTGTTTGTTTGTTTGTATGTGTGTGTGTGTGTGTGTGAGCATGTGAATGTGGGGTGTTTGTGTGTGTGTGCGCGAGTGTCTAGATTTGTTGATAGAAATAGCAGCACTACAAATCGGTAAACAAAATTCAACACTTAATGTAACTAGATATACATATATACATCTCTCTCTCTCTCTCACACACACACACACACACACACACACACACACACGCACATATACATGAATTAGTTATATATATATATATATATATATATATATATATATATATATATATATATATATATATATATGTATATATATATATATATATATGTATATATATATATATATATATATATATACATACTAACAGAGATACCCGGCGTTGCCCGTGTTACATGCAATTGAAAAATGAGACTTTTCTGTTATATTTTCTGTAAGGAACTGGAATACATATGATTCGAATTTCATCAAAATTGCACATGTGGGTTCTTTCCCTCTTTACACGCCCTAAAAAATTCTAATGAGACATGTATCCCATACTATTGATCTTTATGCGCATATTCCAAAATTTCAATCTTCTGGAACATGTAAAAAAGATTTTGCTCCTGCAAAATGGAGCTCATGGAGCTCTAAAATGTGAGAATGAAGGCTCCTATTGGGGGTGGGGGTGTTAATGTCAACCAGAGAAGTTGAATTGTTGGGAATCTTTTTAACTTGGGTCTTATAGTATGCCTGTATATATGTGAGAGTATAGTTTCACTTTAATAGTTTCAGTATGAAATTGAAAATATCAAAGTGAAAATATTTGAAATTACAGTAGCGACATGTTATTGTTTCACTTTTGACAGGTAATTCTGAAATAGTGGAATAGTTTCAGTGTTAGAGTGAAAGTATCTGACATTACAGTAGAGTGATGCTATTGTTTCACTTTTGACACGTAATACTGAAATAGTGGAGGAGATATGATATTGCTGTGGGCTCGAAATATGCAGGAAGTTAAATTTTTTTGGCCTAAGACACTACATGGACCCTAAAAGAATTTTGCTCCTGAAAAATGGAGCTCATGGAGCTGAAAAATGTGGGAGTTAAGGCCCCTATTGGTGATGGGTGTATTAATGTCAACCAGAGAAGTTTAATTG
>NC_142933.1:44288159-44333159 GCF_046866305.1 Octopus bimaculoides | reverse complement strand
TTGCTTGATCTTCACAACTTCAGCATATCCTTTAGTGGCTGACTGTATGCTCGTCTCTGATCACGAGTAGAAGTAGTGGGTGAGCATTATAGCCATGTGCTAAAAGGAATTCTTTGGGGTTTGAATTATTCACCTCCGGAAAGATGAGTGTGACCTTTATTCCAGTATCTTTTGACCGGACTAGGTGACTTGAACAAAATTCTAATTGGGAACACCCTCAAGGTCATGAGCTGTTTGTTTTGATATGAGAGCACCAAGTCGCGCACATATGGTTGTGATGCATGTGCCTGGTGTACCCTTATCAGACGGGTAGCCATGATGGGCATAGTGGACTTCAACTATTTGTACTCCAGTGTCACTTTGATGGCATGCGATGCTCTCTCACTCAATAATAATTGATAATAATAATGATAATAATAATGATGATGATGATGAGATGGAAGAGGTGGGGAGGAGGAGGAGATGGAAGAAGAAGGGAGGCGGAGGAGGTGGAGGAGGCGGTGGAGGCGGAGGCGGAGGCGGAGGAGGCGGAGGAGGCGGAGGAGGCGGAGGAGGCGGAGGAGGCGGAGGCGGAGGCGGAGGCGGAGGCGGAGGAGGCGGAGGAGGCGGAGGAGGCGGAGGCGGAGGCGGAGGAGGCGGAGGAGGCGGAGGAGGATGTGAGGAGGAGGCGGAGGAGGATGTGAGGAGGAGGCGGAGGAGGATGTGAGGAGGCAGAGGAGGAGGCAGAGGAGGAGGAGGCGGAGGAGGATGTGAGGAGGCAGAGGAGGAGGAGGCGGAGGTGGATGTGAGGAGGCAGAGGAGGAGGAGGAGGAGGCGGAGGAGGATGTGAGGAGGCAGAGGAGGAGGAGGCGGAGGAGGCAGAGGAGGAGAGGCAGAGGAGGAGGAGGAGGAGGCGGAGGAGGATGTGAGGAGGAGGAGGCGGAGGAGGCAGAGGAGGAGAGGCAGAGGAGGAGGAGGCAGAGGAGGAGGAGACAGAGGAGGAGGAGGCAGAGGAGGAGGAGACAGAGGAGTAGGAGACAGAGGAGGAGGAGGCAGAGGAGGACTAGGAGGAGGCAGAGGAGGAGGAGGAGGCAGAGGAGGAGGAGGAGGCAGAGGAGGAGGCGGAGGAGGATGTGAGGAGGAGGCGGAGGAGGATGTGAGGAGGCAGAGGAGGAGGCAGAGGAGGAGGAGGCGGAGGAGGATGTGAGGAGGCAGAGGAGGAGGAGGCGGAGGTGGATGTGAGGAGGCAGAGGAGGAGGAGGAGGAGGCGGAGGAGGATGTGAGGAGGCAGAGGAGGAGGAGGCGGAGGAGGCAGAGGAGGAGAGGCAGAGGAGGAGGAGGAGGAGGCGGAGGAGGATGTGAGGAGGAGGAGGCGGAGGAGGCAGAGGAGGAGAGGCAGAGGAGGAGGAGGCAGAGGAGGAGGAGACAGAGGAGGAGGAGGCAGAGGAGGAGGAGACAGAGGAGTAGGAGACAGAGGAGGAGGAGGCAGAGGAGGACTAGGAGGAGGCAGAGGAGGAGGAGGAGGCAGAGGAGGAGGAGGAGGCAGAGGAGGAGGAGGAGGCAGAGGAGGAGGAGGAGGCAGAGGAGGAGGAGGAGGCAGAGGAGGAGGAGGAGGAGGCAGAGGAGGAGGAGGAAGAGGAGGAGGAGGAAGAGGAGGAGGAGGAAGAGGAGGAGGAGGCAGAGGTGGAAGTGAGGAAGAGATGGTGGAGGAAGAGATGGTGGAGGAGGAGGAAGTGAGGAGAGGAAAGAGGAAGGGAGCAGGAAGGGAGCAGGAAGGGAGAAGGAGGAAGTGAAGAAAGGGTAGGAAGGGGATAGGAACGGGAGGATGAAGGACGTTTAATATGCAGGAACACTAATGCGTTTCTCTGAAAATTTATATAGAAATATCGGAGTGACATTGTCAACAAAGGAAACCGAAAAACTGACGAAGTACTAAGAGACAACCGCGTAAGTATTTGTCTATAGGATTTATTGATATTAACCACATATAACTCTTTTACCTGTTTCAGTCATTTGACTGTGGTCATGCTGGAGCACCGCTTTTAGTCGAAGTAATCGACCCCCAGGACTTATTCTTTGTAAGCTTAGTACTTATTCTATCGATCTCTTTTGCCGAACCGCTAAGTTACGGGGACGTAAACACACCA
Organism: Octopus bimaculoides; assembly: GCF_046866305.1. Classification (NCBI taxonomy): domain Eukaryota; kingdom Metazoa; phylum Mollusca; class Cephalopoda; order Octopoda; family Octopodidae; genus Octopus; species Octopus bimaculoides. Next base: position 44,331,033 of record NC_142933.1, on the reverse strand, counting down.
GCATCGGTTGTCAAGCGATGTTGCAGGGACAAATACAGACACACAAACATATACGCACACGCACACACACACACACACATATATATACACATATATACGGCGGGCTTCTTTCAGTTTCCGTCTACCAAATCCACTCACAAGGCTTTGGTCGGCCCAAGACTATAGTAGAAGACACTTGCCCAAGATGCCACGCAGTGGGATTGAACCCGGAACCATGTGGTTGGTAAGCAAGTTACTTACCACACAGCCACTCCTAAGTGTTTACAGAATCCAACGTCCTCACTCAGTGTGTAATCATGGCCCTCGAAGCTTGGTCCATATCAACATCAGACCGTGTCCAACAACAAACACACGAAAATGGCAAATAATTCGAATAAAAACCGTATCATTGAGCGCGCGATGCTTGATTGGGGAGCAAGTACTTTGAGCTTGTTGCACGAAAAACCACACGTGAAAAACTTTCTAGCAGTAACAGTAAGAGATCTTGTACGCGGAAAGATCAATGCAATGAAAGAAAATCACGCGGAAGGGATGCTGACTCCGGAAAATAACCTGAATGGAGATCTCTTGATCAACGTTTTTGTATTCAACGATCGATGGAATAAATAGCACAACCGAATCAAGCATCAGGATTATGTGTGAAAATCAATCGTATTGAGAATACTGACTAGGTGGGATTGGTTGTTTATCCACGTCGAGGGGTGATGATGAATGACCAATAAGATACCTAACGTAATTCATAAAGATAAAACTAGCACAATCAACGAAAACGAAATAAAAAAAGTAAAACACGAGGAAAAAATCCCTGGAACTGCACAATAATGGTCAACAAAAACCAAACCAGAACTGTACATTCAAAAATATAAATAAAAGCAGAGAATATACGAAAGATTTAAAAATGCAAATTTCTAAAATTGAAAATCATGACCCTGACACGGTAAAATGGGGTATAATTCAATAATTAATGAGCAAAAGATTATTTTCTTCTGAACCAACGGGTACACCTCACAGTGATAAACCTCGACGGTAAAATAACAATAATAAAACAACTTGGCTATCATAAAATCAAATGAAACAAATTTGAACTTCAACATTACGAAGCTAACTGAAGTAATATATGCAGTACAACTACAAGAAGAAAAGAGACACAAATACTACAGCGCTACAGTATAAACATAAATATGCACCTGAAACTAAAGAGCTACTAATGAAGTCATCCTTGCTTAATGGAAAAGAATTCCTCGCTACGAAAAACGCCAACGATTCTTTGAACAAAACGAACAGTTCAACACCAACCCGAAACAATTCTATCGAGAACTTGGTAAAAAGTTTTTTTTTTTTAAAGCCAATAAAGTACCAGCGGCAAGTGAAATAAAAGTATTTTGAGAAATATAGGTGGCAAAAGAATCAGCAGAGAAAAGGCAGATGAAAGCATTGCTTTTATAATGAACAGTATACATCCATAACAACAGTGGAGGCGCAATGGCCCAGTGGTTAGGGTCGTAGGATCGCGGTTTCGATTCCCAGACCGGGCGTTGTGAGTGTTTATTGAGCAAAAACACCTAAAGCTCCTCGAGGCTCTGGCAGGGGATGGTGGCGAACCCTGCTGTATTCTATCGCCACAACTTTCTCTCACTCTTACTTCCTGTTTCTGTTGTGCCTGTAATTCAAAGGGTCAGCCTTGTCACACTGTGTCACGCTGAATCTTCCCGAGAACTACGTTAATGGTACACGTGTCTGTGGAGTGCTCAGCCAGTTGCACGTTAATTTCACGAGCAGGCTGTTCCGTTGATTGGATCAACTGGAACCCTCGAAGTCGTAAGCGACGAAGTGCCAACAACAATCGATAACAACAGAACACGTAACATAGATATGAGAAAATTGCAAGTTACTCGTGCGTGAAAAGATTTCAGATTTCAAGATAGAATATTTAAAACTGAGGTCGATGCGGTACTAGCAGAGAATTTAAATCCGTTTTTACACGGGGAAAAGAAACAAACTTACTTGAATTACCCATATACACACGAATTATTTCTCTTATCTTAACTTATGTAATTCATTTATTTCGTCTTCGTAAAATTCGGTAGGTATTCTTCAGTTTATCTTCCCTAACTCTTCGAAAACAATTTGTACATTGCCTGCTCAAAAGAAATAAATCTATCGAGTTATACCCAGTGACAATGTCAAAAGAGGCTACAAAGGGGACATTTTTTGGCAAACTGTGATGAAGATTGAATTTGCCAGTTACATCGTTATTTTACAATTCATCATGGTTAGTTTAACCTCCCCACAAATTGTTCTCTGATAATAGTAGAAAGGTGCGGTGGTTGTGTGGTTAGAACTTTGCTTCCGAACTATATGGTTCCGGGTTGAATCTCCAACTACAGCTCTGGACCGATCCAAGCCTTCTGAGTGGATTTGATAGACAGAAACAAAAAGAAGTCAGTCATATACGTATATGTAAACACAGACACACACACATGCACACATATCTGTGTGTGTGTGTGTGTGTGTGTGTGTGTGTGTGTGTGTGTGTGTGTGTGTGTGTGTGTGTGCATGCGTGTGTGTGTTTATGTTTGACGGCAAGCGTTGGTTTGTTTACGTCCCCGTAATTAAGTAGTTCGGCGAAGATAACCCGATACAATAGTATCAAGTTAAAAAAAGGCAAAAAGTAATGGGGTCGATTTGTTCAACTAAAATATTCAAGGCGGTGCCCCAGCATGGCTCCTGTCTTGTGACCGAAAGAAGTGAATTAAATGAATAAAAGAATCCACATTGACAGAACATCATTTGCATAATGGTGCAAAACTAACAACCAGACATTAATTATTGCAGAGCCAATACAGTTTGAATTATATATAAATTAATAAATTGAGTCATATCTATAGAAAGCAATTATTAATTATAATAAGGCTGACCGTTGTTAATTGCTTAATCCATTACATTTTTAAGTGGTACTTGTTTGACAAGTGGTTCTCAATTAAGTTTGTGTTTTCTGGAGAGAATTCGTCTTGATAGTAGGAGTAAAGCTATTTATAATCACAATATATATAATATTTATCTCCACTTAAACGTAGATGTCCTGTTAGAACAACTTTATTGCGGTTGATGCCATGAAAAAACCTCACAAACTGGATTTTGGTACAAAATGAGAGTTACTCTCATGGTATCTCTCGGAATAAAGTTGTTCTAACAGAACATCCGTTTAAGAGGGGATAAATATTACTTCTGGGTATTAATACTGCCTCTGTTGCTAATGTATTTAGTCTTCAACAATAAGGTTGTACGGTAAGACGCTTGCTTCCCAACCACGTGGTTCCGAATTTAGTCCCACCGCGTGACACCTTTGACAATTGTCTTCTACTGTAGCCTCAGGCCAAGCAAAGCCGTAAGAGTGGATTTGGTAGGCGGAAACTGTGCGTGTGTCTTTGTGTCTCTGTGTGTCTTCTACCACCCCTTGACAACTGATGTTGGTGTGTTTACGTCCCTGTAACTCAGCGATTCGGCAAAAGGGTCCGATAGTATGTGTACTAGGCTTGTTCGACTAAAACTCTTCAAAGCGATGCCCAAGTATGCCTGCAGTCAAGTGACTGAAGCAAGTAATAGATAAAAGATAGTGTCAGTTAACATGTTGGATCATAGATTTTGATGCTTCATAATATTTTGAATTACTGGATGGTGGACTAACAAAATCGTTTGTGTACCGGACGAAATGCGTTGCTACACTTGTTCCATGTCATTAATGTTTTGCTTTTTTATTTTGTTTTCAAATCTCATCGAGGTCAGTTTTGACTGTAATACCTTCTGATCCGATAAAATACTAATCGCGAGCAGTGGTTTGACTGAATTGCATCAAGTAGGACCGTTTTTGATACCAGTTTCGACTCTTTGTCTTATGTGATAAAATTCCGCCTAGGAGTTATATACTCGCCGATGGCCAGAGCTAATTACGTGGTCACTTGATTACAAATGATTACGAAAAGTTGCATTGTATGGAGGAGGATTACTGCTGACCGATAGTGACGTCAAACGATGACGATGGGGATATATGTACCTGTTGTTGTTGGCACTCCGTCGCTTACGACGTCGAGGGTTCCAGTTGATCCGATCAACGGAACAGCCTGCTCGTGAAATTAACGTGCAAGTGGCTGAGCACTCCACAGACACGTGTACCCTTAACGTAGTTCTCGGGGATATTCAGCGTGACACAATGTGACAAGGCTGACCCTTTGAATTACAGGTACAACAGAAACAGGAAGTAAGAGTGAGTGAAAGTTGTGGTGAAAGAGTACAGCAGGGTTCATCACCATCCCCTGCAGGAGCCTCGTGGAGCTGTTAGGTGCTTTCGCTCAATAAACACCCACAACGCCCGGTCTGGGAATCGAAACCGCGATCCTATGACCGCGAGTCCGCTGCCCTAACCATTGGGCCATTGCGCCTCCACTATATACCTGTATATTTCTATAAAAGTGTCAAGCATGAAGGCACGTAGAATCGTGGGTAGGACGTTGAAAACATGATCAAAAGATAGGTGAGGTTCGACTCCTGGGTCGAGTGACGCGTTGTGTCCTTGAGAAAAACTGGTAATTCCTTCGGTTTGCACAGATGAAATAACTACCAACCGAGTGTTGTTGAGTATCCGTCTCTTCGGCTGTCACATCATGGATGTTCTGCTAAGTTGGCCATTGGAATGTCTTTGCTAATTCTCAAATACAAAGCCACTTCAAACAATTAGCGAAAACAGCGCATGCTACCAGGCCGTACCAGCACGCGAATAATTTAAGGTATTTGAGGGGTGGGGGACATAAAATGCATAAAAGGAATAGAATGATGCAATTGTTAAATATTTTCTCGGATACTTTACCAGCCTTGTATAAGGTTTCTATATAAATATCCTTGTGAGCTGTCATACTGGGAAAAAGAAAATTTTTCTACGACTTACATGTATATATTGCCTACACTGTATATATATGTGTGTGTTTGTGTGCGTGCGTGCGTGTGAGTGTGAGTGAGTGTGTGTGTGTGAGTGTGTGTGTGTACCCGTTTCCATATATTTATGTATATATATGTGTGTGTGTGTGTGTGTATATGTATGTACGTTCACACACAGACACACACAGATACACACACACACACACACTCACACGTACACACACACACACACACACACACACACACACACACACACACACACACACACACACACATATCTGACAAGTGCGTAGCAGGTTTAATATAAATGCGTTTGTTAGAAGAAACATTGTATTTTGCCGTATGTCATTCAATTTGTTTTTATATTGTGCTGTCAATAATATTATTTGTAATTTGTGAAGTTTTAAATGTTTCCTAACACACGCCTCACCACACACACTTACATACATACATATTACACACACACATATATATATATATATATATATATATATATATATATATATATATATATATATATATACACACACACATACATACATACAACCACACACATACAACCATATATATATATATATATATATATATATATATATATATATATATATATATATATATATATATATATCGGGAATAACATTTAGAAAAGAAAAAGAAATGAACCATTAATTATGAGTAAAATAAAACCGAACAAAATCCTCTTCTTGTAATGCACCGATCGATAAGGGGAGGTAAAACTTCATTGTATCGTTGGTGAGGATTTCAGACAACGTTTAAACTACACAAGAGTATTCACGCACAGAAAATCAAATTAACTAAAAGCTCAAATTGAATTAACTAAAAGCTCAAGCAGAAATGATTTGAGACACAAAAAGGTATGACAAACAGATACAAATGTTAAACAAACAAGAAATTGGAAATAAACTTAAACCAAAAAAACACGTAAACGATTTCGATAACATCGACAATATAAATGTGTTTGTAATACTTTTAACTAAATGAACCCTTAATAGATATTTTAATCAACCGTTTCGTTAACAGTTACTGTAGTTACTTAGATTCAACCGTTCCCTCAAATAATTCTTTGTTATCGCTCCCACGCTTATTAACTCTGCATCATTCAGTTAAGGGTATTTTCCTTTTAACAGTATTCTATTTAACAATGTTCATTACTCATTCAGTATTTGGTCGTTATGTACTAAGTACTCGAAATTTGAATCCTAAACATGACTTGACACTCAGAACTCCTCTTTGTTTAAATGCATGTATGTATGTGTTTATGTGTGTATATTTCGTACATATATTTGGTTAACACCGATGTAGACACATACACTGGTTCGTTACTTTTGGTGACCCATCACACTGGTCCACTACACATATGTAACAAACCGGTGTGTTTCTAAATCGGTATTACCAAATATATGTACAGGGTTACCATATGTAACGTGCAAATGTAAGGTTCTCACGTCGGAGGTATCAATCGTAACGTACAGATGAAAAGTTACTTCGTATAGAAAGAACGATTCTTGTTCCGTTGTCGGGGTCGATATATCTAGTTAGTTGTTCGAAAGTAAGATGAGACAGCGTAATAACTTTCAAGAGAATAGAATAATATTCACAGATTTATTTGCCGGCTGCGGTTAGTTAAGACAGATAGTAGCAATTGTAAATAAACGACAATGACAATGTGTTGGTCGCTCGCTTCTAGTTGGTACTGTGGAAGACAAGTACGTTCTATTGGCAGAGCGGAAGAAAGGGCATGGATTAAGTTGTCCCTTTCCATTGGGCTGAAGCTCCCGGTTGGAGGTCTGCCAACCGAAGAGATCGAGAGACTGGTGCCCTCAGTTATATAAGGTATTGCCAGGAGGTAGATCAAACCTAAAACAATGGAATGACTCTACCATGAGCAGCAAAGGTCCTCGGAGGTCAAGTATTTCTCAGTAATCTCCCATCATAGAAATAAAACACAAAAGATCAGGCTTTCGTCTGACAAGTGTGTGGATTCGGTTTCGAATCTCAGATAGTCAGGGCCAAGCGATTTCTCACATATGTATGTATGTATGTATGTATGTATGTATGTATGTATGTATGTATGTATGTATGTATGCATGCATGCATGCAGGTATTCATTCTAAGATGTGGCAATAATGGTTACACTATTCTTCGCTGTTAATGTCTAATAAGACTGAAGCTTGTCTAGTATCATCACAGCTTAGCAAAAATTCTATTCATTTCCATTTAGCGTTCTATATATAATTTTAATTAATTTTAATTTCCAGAATTGACTCCATTTCCCTTTACTTTTAGCAGAATTAATCATTAAAATAATTGTTCTAAATTGTTTTAATTTATTAAAAGGTTTCGGCTCACTACATTACTATTCATTGATTCTGTACCTTATTCTGTTTACCGTTAGCTGTTTCTCCAGCTATGTGCTTTTGTCAGTGATTGTTAAAAGCTTTAGAAGTAACTGTTTATCCTCCACAAGTTACTATTCATACCCCACCGAGGTTCAATGCATGATCAACAGTGTAGTTCTTTCTCCCCCCCCCCCCGCCTCTCTCTCTCTCTCTCTCTCTCTCTCTCTCTCTCTCTTTCTCTTCGAGATCTGGATCTCTCGATTTTGCATTCCAGGAGACTGAAGGAGTGGGCTCCTGTAAGGGATCTGCGAAACTTGAAGTAGCACGGAACCGAATCAAATAGCTTTAAGTAAAAACATGTACCTTCTACTAAATGAGTGCTCTTTTCTTTCGTTTGTCCACTCACTCATATCTATCTATCTATCTATCTATCTATCTATCTATCAATCTATTTGTCTGTATATATATATATATATATATATATATATATATATATATATATATATATATATATACATACATACATACATAGATACATACGGAATATAAACCACAGCAGTAATTGTTTTCATCTCAATAGACGTCATTGATTAGTTGAAATTACCGAAATATGACAACTTTAATACGAAATAACTTCGAAAATAAAGAATTTTCTTAAAAACGCCAAGAGTAAATTATATTTTTAAATGACACATTCTACCAGTATACCAAATTTGAAAGTGTTTAGTTACAAAAAATTTTTTGTTCTATGTGCCGGCCAAAAGGAAAAGATCCCATTCTATTACTCGTAGTGGAAACGTGTGGCTTAGTGGTTAGTGTGTTGGACTCATGATCGTAAGATTATGGTTTCGATTCATAGACCGGGCGACGCATTGTGTACTTGAGCAAAACACTTAATTTCACGTTGTTCAATCCTCCAATCAGTTGCCAAAAATGAGTAATCCTGCGACGGACCAGCGTCCTGTCTAGGTGGAGTATTTATACACCATAGAAACCGGGAAACCAGTCCTTATGAGTCGGTATTAGTCGAGAAGGAATGTGAAGACGCAGGCTGGAAAGTGGAGCATTTTTCAATCGAAGTCGGATGTAGCGGGTTTGTTGGACACAGTCTGAGACGACTGTTGTTATCGTTAGGCCTAACTCATCGTAAGGTAAATACCACCATTACCGATATCCAAACTACAGTGGAGAAGGCTAGCCAATGGATTTGGTTAAAAAGAGACGATGAGCGACGGCTAGAAGTATATTGAACTTTATTTGATAACCAGCTGATCTAACATGCGGGGCCTCATATCAGTGAGGGTCCATTGTGCATTGTTGCTGTCGAGAGGTAGGCCTCGAAACGGCGCGAATTCTCTCCTGATGACCTCATACACTTGCTGGCTTCCGGTATGCGGAGCTCTCGACTGGTAGCACTTGTATGTTTAAATGGTTTGCAAAACATCTCTTCCGTTCAGAAATCCATCACCAACATATATAATGCAAATTCTTTTTCAGCAGAATGTTTCTTTTTTCTTTTGTATATTTTCGTTACCTTATTCCTTGCATCGCTAAAGGTATCTGCTCAGGTCAGCATAAAAGACAACTAAATGTCAACTGAAATTGCTATGGCGCGTGTTGGAGGATTAGTCACGAGCTGTAAAGTAAAGAATAGGAGGAAAATTAGTACGTATACAATGCTTCTGTTAGCTGATTGAAGTAAGTGCTGCAGTGTTAAAATATTCGGCTGAAGAGTAAGAGGCAGAAGAGGAGGTGAAGCTAGAGGAAGAAGAGGAGGGGGAGAAGGAGGAAATAAGCACAGTAGGAAATAAAAAAAAGGCAAATATGGATTTGGTGGTTAATTGAGCCGGGAGATTAACTGTTGAGAATGAGGAGAGGACGCGTGAGCATGGTAGCAGTGAGAGAGAGAGAGAGAGAAAGAGAGGGGGGAGAGAGGGAGAGAAAGCGGGAGGAAAGGAGAAAAGAGTTACAGAGGGAATAAGGAAGACAGGAAGAGACGGACGGGAAAGAGGAGGATGAAGAGAAAGATGTAGAAAGAGGATAATAATAATAATAATAATAATAATAATAATAATAATAATAATAATAATAATAATAATAATAATAATAAGAAGAAGAAGAAGAAGAAGAAGAAGAAGAAGAAGAAGAAGAAGAAGAAGAAGAAGAAGAAGAAGAAGAAGACGAATGCTTGTGGGAAATATTTTTCGCAAACGAGTTTGGTCTGCTTAATGAATGCGTATCAAGCGACGAGTTTGTTAGATTAGTTTTGTACGATTTACATAGGAATTCGATCTAATTAGGAGGAGACTAAATATTTAAAAAGTAATAGGGGGGGAGCCAAAAAAGGTTGTGGGGAGAAAGAATGATTAGCTAGCTTCAACGTATCGACAAGTGGAATGATGAATACAATCTGCAATTAATGCTTCTTTCTGGTAAAGGTGTCTGCGAGTTAAAGAGGCAATATATATTAATAATTCACTTGATGACAGTGCAGTAACACAAGGGATGAAATCTAAGGCAGATTAAGAATGTTTGCAATGAAATCTGATCGCTGAAAGTGAATATGGCAGTTATAAATTACAAGAAACAGTCAATATGAAGGCACAGAAATACAGATAATATATATATATATATACAAGAAATAGTCAATATGGTGGCACAGAAATACAGACAATATATATATATATATATATGAATGATAGATTAGTGCTTGTAAACAGTGTATGTTGCTAGGAGTGTGCATTATAAGCATGTGTGTGTATATATATATATATATATATATATATATGTATATATATATTGATAGGAAGGACAACAAAAGAAAGAAAGAGACCTCGATATTATGTAAATAGAGGAATTTATCTGTAAAAATATGTGACACTTATTCGGTAGCCATGATACAACTCCGAGTTGTGGATGCCGTTGTTGGAACTCACGCCAACATCTCTTCAGTTATCCGGCCATTGAAACTTTTTTTTTTTTCACAGGAATTTTCAATGGCCGGATAACTGAAGAGATGTTGGCATAGGTTCCCAACCCGGCATCCGAAACTCGAAGTTATATCATAGCTACCGAATAAGTGTCACATATTTTTTACAGATATATATATATATATATAATGGATGAGTTAGCATTACTGTAATGTACAATAAAACGATAAGAAATATTGTCGTTAAAGTGTCGAACAGAAATAGCTTGCGGTACTTTTCCTGACTCGCTTCAGGATAAACCTTTAGACAATGGACACCACTACGTGTGTAAATAAAATTGTTGATTTGAAACAAATGTCGTATTATACGGTCTCATCGTGTACAAGTTAGCTCGCCCGGACCAGTTTAATAAACTCTTTATTAATGGCAAATATAAATACAATCTCACCGAAAACAGTAAGAGAAGTGATGGACTTTTACTGACGATGTCTCAATAACGATTGAAAATGGCTCAGTTGATTCCTCTTTTTCTGTTCATTGTGAGTTTGTCTAAAGAATCAGGTTTACGTCTGTGCAGTGTATTTTGATAAGTTTACTTAACTGAATTAATTTTACTTAATTTACACGCGGAATGTTAGCTGAAATCTATAGGCTTATCATGTTGTACAGTATAGTAGATGAATGCGTATGTATATGTGTGTCTGTGTCTACATGTATGAGAAATTTAGAGAACTCGATAGTGAAAACAGAGTACTAAATATTGAAAATATAGTTCATAAAACTGAAACTTCGGATGTCACGACTCTGAGTTCCACGTCTCCAATTCTCAAACTAAATTTCGGGAATGTAATAGAAGACCGTTAATTAGAATACACAGAGAAAAAAAAAAGAAAACCTTTGCATCGGTGCATACGCAATGATCAAGTCATGTAAATAAATAAATATTAAATAGATAATTAATGAAAATATATGTAAATAAAAATAGAGAATAAAATTAAATGTAAAGAAAGAAGAATAAGAGTATATATTAATCGCAAAGGCTAATACTCTTTATAAAACGTCATTTATCTTCAAATATTACAAACATTTTAACAATTCAAGTCGTTCTCACTGCACTTCTGCCGTTGGGTCAGTTATACTGTTTTATTAATATTTGCCGCCCATCTCGTTCACCGTCTTCCTTTATGCATTCCCATTTTCTCATCTCAGTCCACTAGCTAGTATAATTGAGCCACACACTCGGCTTTTTCTTTTACTTTCTATTTATCCAAACATAATAGTATTTGCAAACGTTCTACATGTGACGAAACCATTGCATCTCTCATTGCCTTGCTGATTCTATGAGTCTTTTTCTCTGCGCATCTGTCCAAACAATACATGATTTTTTTTTTACTTAGACTGATTGTTTGTCCGGTAGTCATTCCACGTAATAACAAGTAGTTTGCCTGACGACCATTATTATAGAATACAAAAGAAATAGAAAGGGAATGTATATAGAAAAAAAAATGGATAAAGCAAGATGTTGCTACATGCACTCGCTGTCAGAACGTACTCTCTTTTCATAACACCATAGTAAAATTATGCAATAAACAATGTGCTGAGTTTGTCTCTCCACTTAAATGAACAAGGAAAAAAAACCAAAAAAGGAACTTAGCAGAAGAGTAAAAAAAAAATGAAAACAGAAAAAGAGAAAACTATAAAATATGCGAGTGAGATAGAAAATTCTCGCTAGAATTCTATACCAGACCCTTTCTCTAAAAATTACATTGCAGATATTTGCTTTGTACAAGTACTTACTAAGATAATTTCTAAAAATTCAAACTGCTCCTGTTCTGTGATAATTTTAAAACAACCAGTTAAGCAACGATAACGACTGAGCGTGTGTGTCCTGTGACAATGCTTGTGAGCAGGCGCAAAAGTAAAACTAGATACGATGTATAAGAAGTTTCCCTCACTCTCCAAATAAAATAGAACTTGTGAGACTTGTTGAAAAATTGTTTGCGTTGATGAACGAATGTTGATGCGAGTAATATTTTGTCTTAGATTTGTTTTTGTTGTAGCGCCGATGCAGGATTTTGGTTGGGAAACATCATTCGATATATTAAAGAACTAAAGACAGAGTATATTTTAGATTCAAAAAGAACTTTGTTTATCTCAATTTTGAAAATAAGTGTAAAAAGACCGCATTATTTATGCGATGACCCAATAGTTGAAAAGATAGACTTTTCCTAAAATATAATCAACAAAAAGAAATTCCAGATCATTATTTACCCTCAAACGTTAAACTTCTAGAAGACTGGGACATGTTTACCATCTCAGTCATATATATTTGGTAGTTATGTCGATTAGATTATCGGATAACATTAATTACATAGAAAATTTCACAAGGAATTGAATTTAAATTTCTGCTTAAAAGCAAAAAATATATAATTTTAATGCAGTTTCAACTGTCTTGGAATCAGACGTAATTGAAATTAGTTCAAACTGTATAGAAATGATATTTTAATATATATTTTATTGACTATTTTATAATTTTTGTATTCTGACGTATGGAATTAAACGGCGAGAGTGGAATGGTCAGTGTTTCGTGTTCTGCATATTGTTTTTAGATTGCCGACTAAGTAATGGATAAAGTAGAATTGGATGAGGAATTTAAAAGTATTGAAACAGGCAGTTTTACCTACTTCCTTTCTATGACCATTAGTAATTCATATTTTCAATATTTTTTATTGTAGCTTGATTTCAGATATTTTTATCACAAAAGCAGACAAACAAACAAAACAAAACTGCTGTGCATATTTTATTGCTTTTTCCCACTGTTTATTATAATTATAAATAAGTTTGTTTTATTAAAATTGTTAGATCAGGAGATCGGAAATGCGACTATGGCTTGCAGGTTCTGTGGACGATTGAGATCGATACAGTAAATGCAATTATTTTACAATGGAAACCTGATGACTGCAGCAAAAAACATGGCTAAGACGTAAATTTAGAAGATTTGACAATTTCGATGAAAAAAGACCTAGGAAAATTCTTATTCTTTGTTTGTGTGTTGGTGATGGAGGTGAATGCAATATGAGGGTTAAAATGAGAGAATAGTAATCCAGACGGGTAAAGGTAGAGATGGAACGAGAACAATCAACTGCAAGGACAACTGTTGACCAGATATTGGAGTGTGTTGACCAGAAAACTAAAAAAAACTTCTTTTATTTGTTTTAATATTATGAGTTTTTCGGCGAGCTGGCAGAATCGTTAGCACGCCGGGCGAAATGCTTAGCGGTATTTCGTCTCTCTTTACGTTCCGAGTTCAAATTCCGCCGAGGTCGACTTTGCTTGTCATCATTTCGGGGTCGATAAATTAAGTACCAGTTACGCACTGGGGTCGATGTAATTGACTAGTCCTTTCCCCCAAATTTCAGGCCTTGTGTCTATAGTAGAAATGATTATTATTATCATTACTATTATTATTATTATTATTATTATTATTATTGAGTAAAAGAGCAGCGCATGCCATCAAAGTGACACACACTGGGATACAAATATACAGAGCCCTATATACCCATCTGATAAGGGTACATCTACACGTCTGATAAGTGTACACCAAGCACATGCATCACAAACAATTGTGCGTGACATGGTAATTTCATATGAAGATAAACAGTGTATGATCTTGCAGATGGGGCCCAGTTAGAATTTTCTTCGGGTTGAGTAGCTCATCCCACTCTAAATGTCCCTGAATAAAGTGTGTTTAAGAATGTTGAATGAAGCACCAATATTTGCAGAGGTATATGAGTGAAATCCCAAATAATTCCTCTCAACAAAAGGCTATGATGCTCCCCTAATACTTCTGCTCATGATCAGAGATGTACATATAGGCAGGCACTAAGCGACATTCTCAACTGGTTATGGTCAAACAACTGACAAGCAAATCTGTGGTATTGAGCAGAATATTTGCTGTAGCACATCTTTTATACTAAGACAGAATATGTACATGATAACACTTCCAATCAGTTAAAATGAGAAGCCAATGAGAAGCCATGAGAGCCACTGCCTTGTACTACATCAGTTCATTTATCATCATCATCATCATCATCATCATTAAGGCCGCGAGCTGGTAGAATCGTTAGCACGCTGGATGAAATGCTTAGCAGTATTTCGCCTATCGTTACGTACTCCTCCGAGGTCGACTATGCCTTTTATCATTTCGGGGTCAGTAAATTAAGTACCAGTGAAACACTGGGTTCAGTGAAACACTGGGGTCGATCTAATCGACAATCTCCTCCCCACAAAACCGAGGCCTTGGGCCTATAGTAGAAAAGATTATTATTATTATTATTATTATTATTATTATTCAGTAGTTTTATTTTTATAACGTGCTTTCACTTCACTACCGAGCGCAGCTCTGTGCGCCTTGGGTATGTGGTGTGGTTTGCTGTGGTGCTCTTATGTTTACTCTATTGAAAGTGTTTTGCGTAGGATGTGTGCAGTACCCAGTAGTGCAATTTTCTGTATGTTATATATATTTGTAAGTCCTGCTATTTTTGTTATGTATTTTTTTTCTTCATGATCTTTGACAACTATATCTGGTCTATTTGCCTTAATTTCTCTATCTGTGTGTATTGGCATATCCCAGAGTATGGTTGCTTTCTCGTTTTCTGTGACCTTTTCTGGCGTGTGTTTATACCATCTTTTTTCTGTTGTTATTCCATAATGTTGGCATAGCTTCCAGTGTATATAGGTCCCAGCTCTGTCGTGTCTGTGGATATATTCCTTCTTAGCCAGGACTGGGCAGCCAGAGATAATATGATTTATTGTTTCTTGTCGATCTCCACATATTCTACAGTTACTTGTTATATTTCTTTTCATTATGTGTTTTTGGTAATTTCTGGTGGGGAGGCTTTGGTCTTGTGCAGCAATTAAAAATCCTTCAGTCTCTGCTTTGAGTCCTGAGCTTCTCAGCCATTGCGGGATTTTTCTCTGTCTATTTCTTTCGCATTTAGTTTAGCCCAGTATTTACCATGTAGGGGCTTCTCTTGCCATCGTTTTATCATGGTCCGTTGCTGTTCTAGTTTTAGTTTGGATTTCATTTGTTTTATAGCTTTTGTTGTTTCTTCTTCTTCTTCTTCGTATTTGTTAGGTAGATTGATTTCTTGTTTGTATTTGTCAGCTTCCTTAAATACTGAAAACAGTTTTTTGTTTTGCTCGTGTTTTGTGGCTATTTGTATTAGTTTCCCTTGCTTCTGGAGTAGGTATTTTTGCAGTCCTATAGTGGTTATTTTATAATAGTTTTCTAGCTGTATAAGACCCCTGCCACCTTCTGTGCGTTGTATATATAGCCTTTCTATGTCAGATTTTGGGTGGTCCATCCTATATCCTGTCATTATTTTTCTTGTTTTCCTGTCTATTTTACATAGTTCGTTTAGTGTCCAGTTAAGGATGTTGTAGCTGTAGCTTATAACTGGGACAGCTAAAGTGTTGATACCCATTATCTTGTTTTTAGCATTGAGCTCTGTTTTTAGTATTGATCTAACTCGTCTATAGTACTCTTTCTTTATTTTTTCTTTCATTTGTGTATGTTGTATCCTATCTAGTTCATTGACTCCTAAATACTTATATGGTTGGCTTTCGTCTAGTTCTCTTATTTCATTGGCTTTATCTAGTGTTATATTGCTACTTTTAACTAATTTTCCTCTTTTCAGGGTTGCTTTGGCACATTTTTCTAATCCGAATTTCATTTCTATTTCCTTGGTAAAGCCGTGTACTGTCTGTAGTAGTGTTTCTAGCTCTTTGGCGTTTTTTGCATATAATTTTAGGTCATCCATATATAGAAGGTGGCTGACTGTTTTTCCATAGCATTTGTAACCGCATCCAGTTCTATTTAGCAATTCTGTTAAAGGTGTGAGTGCCAGGCAGAACAGGAGTGGAGAGAGCGTGTCTCCCTGGAATATTCCTCTTCTAATGGGGATGGCTTTCGTTTTCACAAGTCCCTCTTTTGTTTGGAGCTGTAGCACTGTCTGCCATTTGTTCATTGAGTGCTCTATGTATTTTATGATAATTGGTGCCACCTTGTTTATGGCTAGTGTTTCCAGAATCCACGTGTGGGGAACACTGTCGAAAGCCTTTTGGTAGTCCACCCAGGCCATACTGAGGCCTTTCTTCTTTCTGCGGCTGTCTTCAGTTATGGCTTTATTGATCAATAATTGATCTTTATAGCCGTATGAGCCCTTGCAGCATCCCATCTACTCTTCTGGAAACAGGTTGTTATTTTCCAGGTGTTTACTCAATCTCTGCGATATTATTGCAGTAAAGGCTTTGTAGATCGTAGGGAGACAGGTTATAGGTCTATAGTTTTGTGGTTTCTCCGTTTCCGTGGATTTGGGGATTAAGATGGTTTTCCCTTTTGTGAGCCATTCAGGCATTGTCTCTGGATCTGCTATTATGTTGTTAAAGTTTTCTGCCAGCTTTTTAAGCATTGCTGGCAGGTGTTTTAACCAGAAATTGGGGATCTTGTCGTGTCCAGGTGCCTTCCAGTTGCTTAGTCTTTGCAGTGTCTGGGTGACCTCTTCAGTTGTTATAGGGGCCCAGAGTTGCTCAGGTGCTAAGTTCGTTGTTTTAATGGTCCTTTTTTGGGGTTGTTGCTTCACCGACCATATTTGTTTCCAGAATTTCTCTAGTTCTTCTGCTGTTGGTGCTGAAGTAATGTCTATTTTATTTTTACCCAGTTCTTGGTAGAGTTTTTTGGGGTTGGATTTGAACTGTTTGTTTTGTTCAAAGAAACGTTGGCGTTTCTCATACCGGCGGATCCTTTGTGCTTTGGCAAGGATGTCTTGCTTTAGTTTTTCTGTTGCCTCAGGTAAGTCTTTTTCTGTAATGCTGTATTTGTACAGTATTTTTGTTTTCTTCTTGTTACTTAGTAGTGTTGATTGTTTACTAATTTCGTTGAGAATCGATAAATCTTTTCTCTTTTTTTAAATTTTGTTCTGGATGTTATTTATCCACAAGGTCTGTTTGGGTGGTAGAACTCCTGTTCGGATGGGTTTGAGTGAGTATCCTGCTTCTTTTGTGGCTGCAGTGGCTGCCGCATATATCATGTCATTTAGCTCAGTGATATTGCCTGTTGTTTCTGTGGTTGTTAGTTCCGTGACGGCCAGGTTTATGCTATTTATTATTGATGTTGTTTTATTGTCTATTTTGATTTTTGGGAGATATAATCTGTGGTCCATTCTAAGATCTGTGGTTTTCAGTTCTTCGGTTATTTTCATTTTCATAGTATCGTAATTATTAGGTTTCCCTTCGTTATTTCCAGGCTTTATATTTGTTTTGCCTTCCTTTTCATTCATATGTTTGTCTGTGGTGTTCTGGATTGGTGCTTTTTGTACACTATTATACATCTCTACGGTCTGGGTTTGTTGTTTTTTGTTTACTTCGTTTTTGCCGGGAGTGTTACGTTTGTCCTCGTGTTTTGCTATCTCAGTGTTTATATTATTATTTGGCATTGCTGTGTGACTACTATCTAGATTTTCCTGATGTATTTTTTCTTTCAATTGTTCTATTTCTATTTCTGATATTTTCTTTGCTTTTAGAATATATCTTCTTATGTTAGCTAGTTTGTTAGGGTTCAATGTTTTATCGAGGTCTATAT
Source organism: Octopus bimaculoides (assembly GCF_046866305.1). NCBI lineage: Eukaryota > Metazoa > Mollusca > Cephalopoda > Octopoda > Octopodidae > Octopus > Octopus bimaculoides. Next base: position 44,313,169 of record NC_142933.1, on the reverse strand, counting down.
TTACATTATTTTTCTTCCATGTTTTATATGTATGTGTTGTTGCGTTTTCGGTTTTTGGGTAGAGTACTGCTGTGAAATAGGCGTGTAGGATCGAAATGTGTTCCTCACGTGTCCATTTATGCCGTTTTGGTTTTGTTTGCGGGACATGAGGAACAACGTCCGGCCCTTTATTTTGACGGTCGTCGTTTTCGTAGGGTACCGGTTCGTTTATTTCTGTTGTCAGATTGTTTTGCACGTTCATATCTTCGTACTTTTTTCTTAACAAGCTTACAGTACGTACTTCTCGGTTGTTATTTTTGGGTGAAATAATACCGGTGTTATTTAATATGTTTGTAATTTTTTTGTACATGGTGTTTTGGGGTTCGAAGATAGTCTGATTTTGATGTAACACGTGTGTTTACGATCGCTGTGCGGGTAGTGGAGGTATCAAGTTAAAATACATCATTATATTTGTAAAAATAGAGATAAATTTCAATGAGTATTACTTACTCGGATATAGTCCAACCCTTTGTCAGCTATTTTTTGTATATGGTGTTTGGGTTTGGGGATGGTCTGTATTTTGATGTAACACGTGTGTTTACGATCGCTGTTCGGGTAGTGGAGGTATCAAGTTAAAATACATCATTATATTTGGAAAAATAGGAATAAATTTCAATGAGTATTACTTACTCGGGTATAGTCCAACCCTTTGTCAGCTATATTTGGGCTCCATGCGATGTCTTTATTTCCGATGTTTTTGGATAAGTTTCGGAGCAGTGATTTATCGTACTCACATGTTAAACTTCCCCGGTGTTCTCTTATTATTATTATTATTATTATTATTATTATTATTATTATTATTATTATTACTATTATTATTACTATTATTATTATTATTATTATTATTATTATTATTATTATTATTATTATTATTATTATTACTATTATTATTATTATTATTATTACTATTATTATTATTATTATTATTATTATTATTATTATTATTATTATTATTATGATTATTCCCAAGTCTTTGTATTTTGAAAGTTTTTCCATTTCTTTTAGGGAAACGTTGTCATCTGCTGGTATTGATACATCAATTAGAAAGCATTTTTTTCTTCATGATCTTTGACAACTATATCTGGTCTATTTGCCTTAATTTCTTTATCTGTGTGTATTGGCATATCCCAGAGTATGGTTGCTTTCTCGTTTTTTGTGACCTTTTCTGGCGTGTGTTTATACCATCTTTTTTCTGTTGTTATTCCATAGTGTTGGCATAGCTTCCAGTGTATATAGGTCCCCGCTCTGTCGTGTCTGTGAATATATTCCTTCTTAGCCAGGACTGGACAGCCAGAGATAATATGATTTATTGTTTCTTGTCCATCTCCACATATTCTACAGTTACTTGTTATGCTTTTTTTCATTATGTGTTTTTGGTAATTTCTGGTGGGGAGGCTTTGGTCTTGTGCAGCAATTAAAAATCTTTCAGTCTCTGCTTTGAGTCCTGAGCTTCTCAACCATTGCTGGGATTTTTCTCTGTCTATTTCTTTTGCATTTAATTTAGCCCAGTATTTACCATTTATTATTATTATTATTATCATTATTATCATCATCATCATCATCATCATCATCATCATCATCATCATCATCATCATCATCATCATCATCATCATTTTAAAAGTAACGTATCACTACATTTATGGTTTCAACATTATCTTCTATATTTTGGTTTCTTAGAACTCTTTAAATTATGTATGTTCTCTTCCCTTCTTCGTCTACAAAACCACTACATTGCAACAGTCCTTCAGATCCACTTTCATTGAGCAAATCTACGACCAAAGTCGTTCAAGCCATGACGTTCCCACCTACGAGATGGTTGGCTATCATCGTGAGAAAGATTTACCTGCTTCTTTTAGCATTTCGAATAATCACGTATAAACAGATGAAAATGTGTGTTTCAACTAACTGAATTTTCATAACACCAATTAATATTTCCTCATCTGCAATCATCAATTCCTTTTTTAAAATAAATAACAAACGTGAGTAAAACAGAAACCTGTAGACGTTTATCACTTCCTGTAAAATAAAGATACATATTACAAGAAATAAAATTTCTTTTGCTCTTATATGCCTTCGGAGATCATATGTTTTCTTGAACTCTCTACTCTAAGCTGTGCTTGTGATCAAACAAAAGGATCACAGTGACATGAAGCATAGAGTGTACTGCCGCATTGTTTTACTTAAAATGTGACGGAAAGGCTCACTTGAAATTCAATATGTTAAGGAACGTTTGTTATTTTTTATAATACGGATATATTTATGATGTCATTAAAAATATCACTTATAGTTTCTGTTTTGGAGGGTTGTATTTTAAGAAGCAGATACACGACACCAACAACATTTTAAAAGCTGCAACAACTAGCGTGTGCTAAACAGAAAATTGTAGCTAGTTTTGCTGTAAAAATGTCACTTCAGAAAGAAACCAGAATTGAAGAACTCTCTCTTTCTCCCCGTCTTTCTCTTTTTCTCATTATATCTCTCTCTCACTCTTTCTCTTTCTATTTCCCTCTCCCTTTCCGTCTCATTATTTTTTCATTTGTTTGATCCTAAAATCTTATTATAACAAATGCCATTTCCATGTTCATATATCCACCAGGTTTTTACAAGACACTCTTACCTGTCGAACATGTAGCAAGTTCTTCATATCCACGGAATATCAGAATGTTCTTATGTTTAATGAAGATATTTTTTGCATCATCTCTGTCACTTGCAACACCTGCATCGTTATTATACAGAATTTCTATATATTTTAAATATTGAATATACTACTTGCCTTGGCAATAGACATTCTAAAATGATATTCAGTTTATGTTTTGAAGATGGCTGAAACGATAGGGCACTGCACCCTTTGACATTATAATATTTAGATTCTGACCTCCCTTCTGGGTTTCAAACCGTGCCATATTTCACAACAAAATAGACGAAAGAGGTTGAAAGTAGTATCCTCCTCTCTGCAGTAGACGAAGTCGTATCTTAAGGTACAATTAGTGGGCATTCAATCATCTCGATCATATATCTTAAGCTAGACTCGTCAACAAGTATGATATTATGACATTCAACAATAAGACGGCAGGCTGGCAGAATCTTTAGCACCGCCCGGCAAACTGCTTTGTGGCATTTAGTTCGTTTTTACATTCTGGGTTCAAATTCCGCCGAGGTCGACTTTGCTTTTCCCTTTCGGGGTTGATAAAATAAGTATCAGTTGACCACTGGGGTCGATGTAATCGACTTACCTCCTCTCCCGAAATTGCTCACCTGGTGCCAAAATTTGAAACCATTATGACATTCAACAAATATGTACAATATGTACAGTTTCTTCCAATAATTTTTCTTCACTTCTCTGCACAGCTCCAACTTTATGCTAATGTGAAGAAAAAATCATTAATTATTAATATCCGTTAACATATTTTACAGGCCTGATTTTAGTAACACAGAACTAATAACGCATTGCTTTTAAAATTTAATATGGTACATATTTCAAAGGATTAAATCAGTTATAATCTTATTTGGGCTTGTTAGATAGAGATGTTACATATTTTATAACTTATTATACGCCTAAACTAAATGATAAAGCTTTGTGAATCATCCATGTTTATATTTTGTGTATTGTGTTTTATTTCTCAATAAAACTGACATCTCTCCTTCTATTCATTATTCATTTATTCTCTTGGCAATTTAAGATGGAAGTCCGATTACGTCTTATAGGTTGTATTTATTTTCTTAGATATTTCAATTAAAGAATAAGTATTCATAAATATCTGCATACAATGAATCTATTATGTATGTATCTATTTTATTCATGCACACTTCTCTTCATATCTATCCATGCACACATATATTTCATGTATATGTATGCATGTTTATGTATATGCATGTATGTATGTATGTGCGTACGTATAATATATGTGTGTGTATCTGTGTGTGCGCGCGCTTGTTTGTGTCTGCGTTTGTGTGTCTGTTGGTATGTATGTTTATATGTATGGTTATATATGATATATGTATATCATATTAAATATATATGCATAGATAGAAACTGACATATGCATATTTGCACACACACACACACACATATACATACACACACACACAGAGTTTCTTGAAAGTGACTTTGAAATTTAATCGGTAGTGATTTATACAGACAATCCATGAGTTTAAACATGCCACCAGTGGCATCATTTCGAAATTACAAGTAAAAAAAAAACGATAATGAAAGAATTTATACATGTATTGAGTCCATTATTTATTCATGGAGTTGTGTGGGTGCAAATTAAACCAGATTAAGTCTACTACCCAGGTAGGCCATAGAGGGATTTGAACTCATGCAAAAATCGAAACAAATACTAAAAGGCATCAAGTCCGATGTTCTTACAGTTTCTTCTCATCCGCTGCCTTAGAGTGGTACTTTTTAATCAACCCAGAAATGTTGAAAAGCAAAGTTGATAGTGACAGGATTTGAACTCAGAACGCAGATACTCGGAACAAATGCCGCAATGTGTCGAGCGTTCTTAGAATACCGGCAATCCACCACCTTGGGTGTGTATTTTTTTTTTATCGACACCGAAAGGGTAAAAGGCAAAGTTTAGGTTCGTTTGCTCTATCATAGATTTGTGTTAGGACCAAAAGATACGAAGGGTACTACTGCTCTCTGTTTTGCCATTAGTACCATCTTTGTTTCAAGATAAAGAAATTAAGTCACGATTGACTCGATGCGACGAAGATGCAAAACGTTACACATGTCACATTGCCATCTGAAAATAAGCACTGAACAAAATGAAGCTGTTGGCATGATTTTAAGTCTGCACATGCTCTGCTGAAGGTGAGATTTCTTCCCTTCTATCATATCATGTAATTCCTGTTATTTATATTTCAGACATATTGATATATATCAGTTTGAGTAATTAGAACTCATTAAAAAAGATGGGCAGCTTTCTTACTGAATTAGCAAGCAAAGTGTCTGAGTAGTGCACAGGAATATGTATCCTTAGCGTAAATCTCAAGTAGAATCAGCATGAAACAATGCGACAAAGTAAGACCTTTGGATTACAGATAAAATCTATCTGACAGGCTTCTGCAAACATTTTTACCGTCCATTTTCAATCGTAAGTTTGGGTTAATCCGGAGCTATGATAAAGGTACTTGTCCGAGATGCTAACCAAACCAGGGATGAGGCCAAAACAGGGACATCACGGTTTCGAGACGAACATTTTAGACCTTTACCCATGCCTGCAAGCAAAATGGCGTCCATTAACCAACCACTTGAGCATATTGAATTACCTGCCCTTTGAATGACTCAAGCAGAGTCTACTCTGCTGCCGGCACTCGGTCCAGGTTTACTGTCTATGGAGATCTTTAACTTACTCTAGCCAACCACCAGTCACAGAGGACCTGAAAAAGTCGTGTGCTGCCATTTCTTCTCTAAACCATTAAAAATAAATAAAAAAATAATAATTGTAAGTAGTCTTCATTGTTACAATGATTTTTTAAAGAAAACTTTACAATTTTTTCCCGTTGTGTCAAGGTTAACATTTTTTTTATTTAGTTGTAAATCATCAATAGCATTGCAACGGAAACAGTTAAACAGTTTGGTAGAATTAACAACATTGTTCTGTTACTAACTTTACAAATTTCAACTGAGAAACATTAATCTTCTTCAAGCGTCTCTCTGTCTATCTAAACACAATACTTGCCTTAATCTGTTCTCATGTCTTGCCGTCTTATGTATATGCGTGTACGTGGAAGTGCTTTTATGCATATCAGTTCGTCTTCCTGTGCCGGTGTTTTGCGTGTGTGTATATGTATGTGTGTGTGTGAAAGTGTCTGTGCGTGTATGTATATGTAAATGTTTATGTGTGTGTATGTTTGTGTAGGGCAGTATGTGTTTTGTGCTTGTTGTGTGTTTGTGCGTGTGTCTTTGTGTATGTGCATTTCCGTTCGTTTTGTTGCCTGTGAAACGTAGTATTAGCGTGTATTTTGTGAGCATGCGTGTATGTGTGTAAGAAAGAGATAGAGTGAGAGTGTGTGTGTGTATGAGAGAAAGAAATAAAGAAAGAAAGAAAGAAAGAGAGAAAGCGAGTGAGAGAGCGATACAAAGAAAGAGGACAGTGGTGTGTGTGTGTGCGCGCGTGCTTGTGTGTGTGTGTGTGTGTGCTTCTATGCTTGTGTGAGTTGTACTACTCAAACAACGACCTCTGCTTCGAAGAAGTATCAGTTTACATCACAATTCACCTGGAACCTCATCAATCCTCTTTCTTCTAATATTTCTGGAGGTCACTTCTAAATAGATTTCCCGAACACTACGTGTGATCTTTCAACTAAACCAGAGCGTCATTTGCGATATTCATTCCACAGATTTGTTGATGTGATCAGAGCTAAGCTGAAAAGTCAGGGCCATAAAGTGTCTCCTTATAATATTCCTCTACACATTTTATGTTTTATGTTTTCTTTTCCGTTTACTTGTTTCAGTCACTGGACAGCGGCCATGCTGGTACACCGCCTTGAAGATCTTTGCGGAACAAATAAACCCTGGTGCTTACAAATATTTTTAGAGACAGGTTTAATTTCTAAGTCAGATATATGCAAGGTACAGTTGGGTGATATCCTTAATATCAGTGTCAAATTTTGGCACCGGGACGGCAATTTCAGATGGAATAATAAGTCGATTTCATCGACTCCAGTACTCAACTGGTATTTATTTTATCGATCTCGAGAGGATGAAAGCTAAAGTCGACGTCGGTGGAATTTTTGAGCTCAGAACAAAAAGACAGACGAAATGTCTATAAGCATTTTCCCCGGTGTGCCGACGATTCTAACATCTCGCCACCTTTGGGATCCCTAATATCAGTAGACGTGCGGTTACATCAGCTAATCAAAAACCATGCACTATTCACTACAAATAATAGCTGAAAAACGATTGGTAAACCTAGAAACAGCGCTCCAAATGAACCTGATAACTGGTTTAAGTTTTTTGACAGCAGCAGAATTTCTTAATATCTATATATATTATCCATATCGTTTGGCATCCATGAATCATGTCGATAATGCCAACGTGATGACATTTTCGCATGTAGGATTTATACACAGACTCACAAAGCACACACACGCGAGCGCACACACACACATATGTATATATATTTGTCTATGCTTTTATGAATAAATAAATATGTATATATATACCTACATATACACGCGTACACATATATGTATTTATACATATAAAAGTGTATATCTATGAATGTATGTATCTCTCTCTCTCCCTCTCTCTCTTTCTATATATAAATATATGTATGTATGTATGTATATATATATATATATATATATATATATATATATATATATATATATATACATACATATACATGTATGTGTATATATATATATATATATATATATATATATATATATATATATATATATATATATATATACATACATATATATGTATGTATATATAGGTATACATAATATATGTCGGTTCAGATTTTTTTGTAAATATGTGTGCATATGAATATATTTATGTTTCATATGCATTTATTGATTGATGCATATTCATATTTACATGTATGTATATATATATATATATATATATATATATATATATATATATATATATATATATATATATATGTATGTGTGTGTGTGTGTGTGTGTGTGTGTGTGTATAGACATATATGTATATATATACATATCCATATATACATGGATATATGTGTATGTGTATATATATATGTTTATGTGTGTGTGTGTGTGTGTGTGTGTGTGTGTGTGTGTGTTAAGCTCTATATATATATATAAACATCACATTCTGTAAGTGGTAGGACGTTGTAGCTATTACTATAAAGATAGAAGAAATTATTAATAACCTCCAGAGAAACAAAATTATTGGGAACACTTGGCTTCTCTTAAAACCGAAGTGATGACAATATCGCGTAGTTATGGCTTCAGTGAGGAATATTTTAGCTTCGATACATCTGTCCATGTCGATCAATAGCATCTATGTTGTGAGGAGTTTTATGACTAAACCTCGTACTGCCAACAGCCTGGTAAACCAAGTAAAATGATTATCTCTTCTATACTGTGCTTAAATCAATAATAGACCAATACAGACATATTTCATATGTCGCATGATTGCTTTACCAATGGTAAACACTGTTGTTTTATATGCAGTCTGCTTATGTATGTGCATAGATATATACATACATACATACATACATACATACATACATACATACATACGTATGTTTGTATATATATATATATATACATATATATATATATACATATATATATATATATATATATATATATATATATATATATATATATATATATATATATATATATATATACATATATATATATACGTCATACTAATATATACTTTTGTTATTTACACCACCTGTCCTCGTCTGTTGTTATTATTTGTATATTCTCCCATATATATATATATATATATATATATATATATATAATATACATATACACACACCATAAACATATATTTATGCATATGTGTGTTTATGAGTATATGATGCTGTGTGTGTGTGTTTGTGAGTGTGTGTGTGTGTGTGTGTGTGTGTGTAGAAATGCTATGACGATTCCTACATGTAATTGAATTTATTGAATTGCGTAGACAGACATTTAAATGCACACAATCATACAGACACACATAGGAATACATCACACACACACATAAATATATACTTATACATACATATTTGCGTGTGTGTGTGTGTGTGTGTGTGTGTGTGTGTGTGTGCAAGTGTAACGTGTGTGTGTGTGCAAGTGTAACGTGTGTGTGTGTTTGTGCGTGTGCCTGTACGCAATATAGATATACGCTCACAGACATATGTATGTATGTGGTCATTGACTATAATGGTGCAGGTATTTGTATGCATACAGATGCGTCTTCGTGTGTGTCTATATGTGTATGAATGTGTAAAGCGATTCATAATGTTGTGCATATTTACATAAACTCATATATATTACTACATAATTGTAACTAAGCTTTATTACACACATCATAGAATATATTTAATATGAATGTTTAATGAAGGAGATAAAATATGGTGAGAGGGCGGTGAGAAGAAGAGAATAAAAGAAAAAATAAAGGCAAAAGTGTGTCTGTGTTCACCACTTCGATATTATTTCAACAATTCTCCATTAAAAACCGGGGGAGTAATTGAGAGCAAATTAATAATTACTGCCTTCTCATACAGTGAAAAGTGTCTGCAATATGGCGGCAACAAAGACATGATACTATAACAATTATTGGCGGAAATACAAGTAAAATATTCCAAATACAAGTAAAATATTCCAAATATTCCTCTAGATTGTCAGTGGTCACTTTGGTTGCTGGTGTCTTTTATTAATAAACATGACAGTTAGGCTGTGGTGTAGCTCTGTAAATATTTTGTCGCCCTTTCCACGCACGCACACACGCACGCACGCACGCACGCACACACGCACACACGCACGCACACACACACACACAAACACTCGTGTTTAATGTATAATGTTATATATATATGTATATATGTAGAATATATATATATATATATATATATATATATAAATGTTTCTATATAGCAGCATAATAATGTTGGGTATGTCCGGTCGATAAGCAACGTATGCATTTCATTCAGTTTGGTATTCCTAATTATTATGTCTCTCTCTTCCCCCCCCCCCACATTCTTTTAAACAAAGCCTAACTTTTTGCTCCCAACTTTACTAATATCCCTAGGACAGATATTGACATAATTTTGGCAGCCGGAAAGACCCTTATTAACTTTAAAGAACATAACTGGAGTAGATCGGAGTCTACGGACTATTTTGATATAACTATGGGTCCGTCTGATTCAGTAAAGGTGACGGATTTAGTGTGCCCATATCTCCTCTACCAGGTTAAAAGTAGCTTTCCACATATATTCGGAGGTCTTTATAGGGATGATGCGCTTCTTGCTACTCATGGCGTATATAAAACCAGCGCTAGAAAGGATAAATATGCCCTTAGGAAATTTTTATTAATTTTTTTCAACCTCTTCATTACTTCTGATACTAATTCTAAGGTAGTAAATTTTCTGGACCTCACGTTGGATCTTAATACTGAATTATAGTACCCATGTCGAAAACCCAGTCAATCCCTGCAATACATTAACGTCTCTTCTAATCATCCTAGCTTAACTATCAACAGCATTTTTACAGCTATTTCTATTAGAATTTCAAATTATCTGCCAATGAGGAGATCTTTCATCAGCATGCCCCAGTTAACAATAACGCCTTGAAACTAAGTGGCTTTAATGAGCAAATTTCTGACATACCTAACATTAAACATAAAAGAAAATTCGCACATATATCTCCTAACTCTGTCTCTAAAACTATTAGTGTAAACCCTGTATTGATAAACAAAGGTACAGATAAGCCAATTGATAATTACATCATACCTACCGGAATACAACATAATAATAAATATACAAAAATATCATATGTAGAAACATCCTAATCCTGAAAAGTCTAACATGATTAAACAATCCAATTCTAGAAAAAGCTAAATAATTCGGCTTGTTCCCCACTTTTTCTCTTAGAGTTAAAAACTTGCCTAAGTTGTTCTTCAATATCTTGAAATCTAATTTTCCAAAGTACAACAAATGTTACTCAATTTTTAATAAATCTTCGATAAAATTCTCCTACTACGCAATGCTCAATCTAGGATCTATTATAGCTTCCATAAATAGAAGGAATATAAAGCGTCAATCGAATATAGTCTCTAACATTAATTATGAACCTAATGTAGGCCCAAGTAATAATAGCAATTCTAAAATAATAAATCTAAGTAAATCTAAATTTAATAATGTTAATCCATGTCAACCTTTGGTAGTTATAGATCTTGATACCCCACCCCAAATAAAAAAGCAAAAAACAATAATAGGAATGATAGCAGAACAGTTTAAAAAATAATATGTAGCTATGCAATCCTCGAATCATGTCAACTTTCCAGTTCATATCTTAGGAAAAATGTGGTGTATAAATTTACAGTAAAAGTGGATAACCAAAAAACTAAAGTATATATAAGAAGCTCTGCTGGTTTTAAAGGAGATATAGGGCCCATTTAAATTCCTTTTCTAAAGCTAAGTATGTGAAGGCGCGTGGCTTAGTGGTTATGGTGTCAGTTTCATGATCGTAAGATTGTGGTTTCTATTCCTGGACAGGGCGACGCGTTCTGTCCTTGAGGAAAATACTTCATTTCACGTTCTTCCAGTTCACTCAGCTGGCAAAAATGAGTAACGCTGCGATAGACTTGCGTCCCGGTCAACTGAGGAACACATACGCCATTGTAACCGGGAAACCGGGGCCATGAGCCTGGCTAGCCTTTAAAAGGGCGCATTTATTTATTTATTAAGGCTAAGTATTAAACCTCAGCGACTCTCGCCTCTTATAAACACCACCTAAGAGACAGCAACACTGATTATACTTTATCCTAGTCCATAATTACGGAGCCCCCTCCCCTTATAGTGCTAGTTTGAATGGATGCAAGTTATGTATAAGGGGATAACATTTCATCCATAGATCATATAATTCAAACACGTTAAATAAATTCCCTGATGTAATTCCTTCATAAGTTCCATTCCACTTATTTAAAATTTATAGAACCAAACACATTGTATGATCGATTTGGAAGAGTGCCTGCAATTTGAAACCTTTTAGCTTTTAATACTGTGAAGATTCCAATATATTCCAATAAAACCGAAACGCACGGGAAAGCATTCGCAACATAAATACATCATTGCCCCTCGCTTAGTTTTTAACTAACGCTATATCAATATTCGTGTAAAATATGGGAGCTGTTTCTGTCGCAGCCTGTATCTACTTTCACTACAGGACAGAATGTCTGGGTGATCAACCTTGTAAGCATTGGGTTGGTTTTGCTTTCCGGAATACAAGAAGTCTGAATGTTGTGGAACAATCCCATAGATTCCGCTCAAGAATTATGCCATTATATGCCAATGTTGCAGGAATGACAGATGTAACATTAGTGTGCATGCGCCAACACTATTAGCATTTAGCACATAGAACGATAGCTTCTATGATGAGCTCTATCAGAACCTTGTAAACATATTATCTATAAGCTATTATTTATTTTTGATGACATAGGCAGTCATGATATTGAGCATAAAACTGTGAGTGCACACTTCTGGCTACCCGTGACTCATGAATAGCACAGAGTGTTATGCTAATATGCTGCTTCATCAGTAAAACAATCTGGCAACATTCACTTAGTAAACACTTCTATCAACCTGATCCCTAGCCTGATTGGAAATGTGATAGGAAATTTATTAAATTGGTTCGAATTCCTTCTACCCCTTTGGTTAGATTATAAATTGCTGACGGCTACGTGTATAATTTAGATTCAGCAAAAGCAACATCCAATTTAAAAGATGGAACCTAAACCAAAACTCAAGCTTAATGTATAAAAACTTAAAGATCATAAGATCAATCGAAATGTCAAGCTAAATTCAATTCAGCACTCAAAAAACTCCAAAATAAAAATAATCCCTCTGCTGTTGACATCTGATCCCAACGTATTGTTGCGTCTCAGAAGTAAACGTAAACTTCGAAATTAGTCTCATGAAAATGATAACCTCAGCTCAAGGTTATTTGATGAACAACATCTACTTTACAAGTTCTGGTCAAAGGATAAAACATCTGTTAAAATGCAGCAAGCTTATTTCAATATTTGGGAAAGAGTTAGGTCAACGCTTTGTAGAATGAGAGGAGAATGACGGTGTAAAGTAGAGTTGCTGATCACTAAGAATTTTTTTACATGAATGGCATCAAATCCTACAATGATAGTTTAAAGATTTTATGGACCACAAGGGAGTCTAAAGTCGCCCTTGGTGTGATAATGAACTCAGAATACAAAGTGCGGGAATAATTTTTCCGACGATCTAATGATTCTGCTTGTTCAACGTTTTAATTGTTTCTAATTTAGCACTAGGCCAGACATTGTGAAGGGAGTCTGTCGAGATGGGATTAAACAGTGATCAGACAATCTGTTGATGACAACAAAGGATAAAAGATAATAAAAGATAAAGATTGTTTTGGAGAAATGGTAAATATATCGGTTCATTAGAAGAACTGATACACGTGCAAGAAAACGAATATGTGAGGGTAGGAATACAGGTAGGTGAGGATAATCTGGAACATGAAACAATACATTCTCGTTTCAGCAGTAATTCAAGTATAAGAGGTGTGACAGATTAGAGGAGTTGTTTGTATTGAAATTAGGAAGAATGAATTGTTGAGTAGCAGCGCGGAAGGACACTTTTAATATAATGGAAAAATTATGGAGGTTGGAGGAGGGTGTTAGTGATAACAGGCGGACCTAGATGAATCGGAAAGAAATATTGTTTTGTCAAAATAACTGAAAAACTTCAGAGACGATGTTGAAGTAAGAACTGAGTATGCGAGGCACGTTTATAATCTGTATATTTCTGGTTTCATTATGTAATTGTTGCAATTTGATGAGAATAGTAGTAGTAGGTTGTACCGAAATATATAGAATTATGAAAAAAGAAGACAGTAGACAACAAAATGAGGGTTAGGTTTTGAAGAATATTCTAGTCATAAATAATTTATACCATATCCTACCTATCAATATATCAACATCACCCATTATGACTACATAAATGCATACAAGTATGTACACATATATTATATGTTTGAGGGTTCATGCACATATGTGTGGCTGAACCACAACATATGAATAAATAAATAAAAAAATCATTTAAAAGTGGCATAAAATTAATGTTGTGAATGGAAGTTTGATTGTCTGCAGAAACATTCACCGAAAGCATTGAGGTTATTGTACAGTTGACTTTTTATGAGAGATCAACACCTACGCACTCCCTCGTCTATGTCTGAAGCTGTTAATGGATAATCTGATGTATTCAACCAACACATATATACCGTTTGTCCAGTTGTGTCCATAAAGTTTTCGCGTACATTTTACACAACTATGTAGATAGATGAACGCAACATTTGTTTTGGAGGTATGACTAAAAAACGAAATTTTTAGTTAAATGTAGAGGTGAAATGAAAAGATTTAACGTGCATGATGTCCTGAAAACGATCGCTGATAAAAGTAAAAAAAAAATTGCCACGGAACGTCGGTAGTGTGTCGAAAAAGGTTGTATTTTATTATTGAAATGAAACAGGTTTCTAGTACATCCAAAGAAACTCCAAATTCCGAAGAGAGCAGGTAGAATCTATTAACTAACCCACAGTAATTCAGTGGTAATTTATTTTGTTGACTATGGAATTATGAAAGAAAAAGATGACTCCAAATTGATTTCAAAGTCAAAAGATAAAGGGGGATAATTAACTTTATTTCTTTACCGATTCTGCTGGGAGAGTTAATGTACAATAATAGTTTAATAGTTTCAACTGACTGTATATATTTCTACAATATATTTTTATATTTTTTCAACTTCGACTGATGAGAGATGAAGTTTACTTTTGAATGCTTCAAATTAGATGATAGCAGTAAGATACTAAATACTCTATGGTATTTTCTTTGATCGGTTTATGTAACTTTTATCTCACCATTTTTATGTTGTGACTGTATACAATGCGTATGTGTGTGTGTGTGTGTGCGTGTGTGTGTGTGCGTGTGTGTGTGTGTGTGTGTGTGTATGTGTGTGTGTGTGTGCATAAATTTATGGACATCAAATTCGTGTATTAGTTTAAGACACAAATTTAAGAATAACAATGGAGTGCATTAATGAAGTGTCATTTCGTTTACTGATCGGGAGATTACATAAAAAGTAGAGTTAACTTTATAGTGAAGTTCCAGTCAACTTGTTCCATCTCTCACTTTCTCTCTGTTTGTGTGTATGTGTGTGTGTGTGTGTGTGTGTGTGTGTGTGTGTGTGTGTATGTGTATGTGTGTGTATGCTTGCGTGTATACATGTGTGTGTATAAATCACAGACTGAAAAGACAAATAATAGAGACGACTCTTCCACACTAGGATACAATCGCGAAATATTATCGATTCAGAGAAATAAAATTTCCAGAGCATTAGCGACTCTTGTCAGTTTTAGATCTGAAATTCTCTAGAAATTATTTTGGACCTTCTATAGGCCGAAAAATATGTTCTAATTCCACTAGAATGTTTTGAAGGAAATCTTAGCTAACAAAGAAATCCATAAAATTCTAACTTTCAGTTAAGAGATAATTAATTATTAAACAACACATACATATACAACTTCTCCCTGCTATATATAACATGGCGTATTGTGAAATGAATATTCTTACCAGAACTGGATTCAATCTTCATAAAACATTGGAACACGTGTAAATATCTACAACAAAAATTGCCTATTAATTCCTTTCATTCTCTTTGGAAAACGAGGTTGTCGAAAGCAAAATTAAAATCATCAGAACCTGTTGTTGTTGATGCATAATCCTAAGCTTACTCACCAGTAAGTGTTGTTTTTCTTTGTCGTTATTGCTGGGTAAACTTAGATTTACTCCCTGGATGCTTTTGTTGTTCTCAGGTTAGTCGTCATCGAGTAGTTCTGTAATCAAAGACATTCCTGATGTTATCATTCTACCATTTAGTATGTAATAGACTCCATTTTCTAATCTGTCATTCCTATGTATAGTCAATACTGTTTAACTTGAAGGAGCTCGTATTACAATATTGAGCAGTTTGGGCGACCACATTAAGTATCTTTCGTTGAGTTGCTCTCGCCAGAAATTATTATGGAATACAAAATTACGTGGATGATTCTTAAATTTTGATAATGACCTAAACTAAGTGTCATTAACCATTTTGCCCGAATTTCAGCAGCAAAAACAGTGTGGCGGTGGATATTACCAAATATTACCGTTTAAAAATTCATTTGTAGCAGCAGATTACAATTAATAAACTGATCTCAGACAGACAACATCGCAGTTCCCTTCATACGACCTAACAATGGAGCTTGTATAACAGAAGGGAAACTTTTTAATTCTAGGAACAAATTGTGAGTGTATAACAAACTTGTGGAAAGTGCTTTCATGTCGAGAAATATAATCATTTATTCTACAAAAGTCATTGGTATGCAGACGATGGCACTAAATGAAATCAATTTAAACGTTATAATTTAAACGTTAAGCAGATGTTGATTATAACGATTTACACCCCTAAATACCAAAGAGGCCACAAAGGATATTGTTTCAAATTTAATGAAACCTTACAGCTTATATATTAATGGGGAAGGTTGCAGAAGCACTATGCTGGCTGCAAAATTATTTTCCGTCAATGAAGCACACAAGTGGCTTTTGGTTAAATTGAATGTTAAGAAAAGTTATTCACATCAGTGAGTGGTGGAAAACGGTGTTGGCGTCTTCAGTATTTCATTTCTCAAAAGTCACTAGTTTTGCATATTTACATAGGATTTATAAAATTCCGATGTATTAAATTTGGATATCAAAGTAGTCATTATCTGATTATAAATGAATTAATTCATGTTGCAAGGAATCAGGAGGTTCATCTGGCTTCACATCAAAAGACGTTTTTCTATATTCGTAGTTCGAGCTCATAAATATGTTAGAACTTCTTTTGAAAACGATTCAAAAGATTGCAATACTTTGTACCGTGCTGTACACTGATTGTGTGCGTCGAGTCTTTCAGTGTTGAAAATTGTAGTACACAAGCTTTTTTTTTTGTTTTTTGTTTTTTTCAGTGGTGTTACAAATAACTGCAGCGTTAATTTAGAACTCATGAATTTGGCAAGAACAGAAGTAATGAGCTGATTCGACTCCTTTAATTTGAAACTAAAATTATTTATGTAGCTAATGATTTTGAGAAAAATGCCAATTCACAGCTTTTTTGCGTAACAAGAAAACCTTTAATATCCATAACGAGTTTTATTTCATCATTCAACTCTCAGAAGCACTTGAGTATGGGTCCTTTACATAGTCAGTGATCCTCACCATGGTACCATATATTTCAATACTCTACTTCGAGGTCCTTCAAAAATGACTAAAACCCCTTTTTCATACAATTCCTAATGAATTTAATGTATATGTATCCAATTGCTTTATGAACTTAACGTATTTGTATCCAGTACATCATACCTTCGTAAAGAATGTGTATCTGTGTTTTATCGTCGAATTGATGTATAATAAATATATATCAATTAGAATTAGGTATTAGAATGTAGTTCAGACTTTTTATTATTTCTCATTTAAAAAGGAAAAAAACCCTTTATTGAGATCCCTATACGGTTCGTGCATAATTTGTATCGTGCACAATCAGTTTTTCGTGGAGCATAACAAAATCACTTATTGTTTATTTGGTCTTTGTAATATTAACTTCACTTCTGATAATAAGATACATTTATTTTAAAGCAATTAAACCTTTTTCGTATTTTGAACTTCGCTGTTATTCCAGCAACAAATATAGCCAAGCGTATGCTAATTACTGTATAACTTTTGTTTCAAATACAACTCATGGCCAGCACAACACAATTTCCGTTGTAACTTGCTTCAATATCTTGATACCCTTACTCATGTCTTTTATACAGTAAGAAACAGCTCCCCAGGATTAACTAATATTCACAAACATTACGACATTTCTGGAGTAAAAATTCATTTGACAGCAAATGTACACTGTTTAAGAAATTTATTTTCCATATGTAGGTTCACTATCTTTGCAATTATCTCACTCACTTCATAACTTCTTTGTGTTACAGAAGTATTTTCATTTATAAGTCTTTCGAAAATAGATTGCTACTGGCATAAAGATTCATTCAAAAATATTAAGATTGTCTCTTTTAGTTTTTCACCTTCCTTACATCTTGGTCCAATAATGATGTTCATGATTCTACTTTTTATAAATTTCAACCGAGTATGTAGAAATATGTCACACACTTTCTATTTACATTAATGGAAAAATAATTACGCGTTAACTTTTCATCGAAATTTCGCCGGCAACTAATTTTCTTTTATTAATACTAGCTATTATAGCAGTTATTTTTATGTATATTAGAATACTGGTTTTAAAATTTTTAATTAAAGTAGTGAAATGAATCGTAAAAGTTTCCAGCATTCAAAACTTGTACCATTCATTTTTGATAATGCAGCAGACATTCAACTTTGACAAAACTTAAATTCACTCTGACACTTCATCACTAACAAAAATATCTAATTAGACAATTAATTCCCGCTAGCAGTTGTGGCGGGACGCATACCAGTGATGAAGGCTAATTGGCTGTAGTAAAAGTGTGACAATTACATCATACATTGGAACTTATTACGTGTTCAATGCTAAAAGAAAATACAGAACAGAAATTTTATTTACGTATTTGATATTTTTGAAAGTAATTCTATATATTCTTTTCTACTCTAGGCACAAGGCCTGAAATTTGGGGGAGAAGGCCAGCCGGTTAGATCGATCCCAGTACGCAACTTGCACTTAATTTATCGACCCCGAAGTTATGAAAGGCAAAGTCTACCTCGAAAGAATTTGAACTCAAAACGTGAAGACAGACGAAATACAGCCAAGCATTTCGCCCGGCGTGCTAACGTTTCTGCCAGCTCGCCGACTTAGTAATTCTATATATTAAATTACTGCTCTTGCCACAGATGCAACACCAGTCCCTATACCAATAATACAACTATCACCGACTGCAAATCTAAGTACAAAATCATCAAAAGCTACAGCTACACGTCTACTAACATCATATACAAATTTTGTGAGGTAGGGCTCCTCTGTATTGGCGAACATATTCGAAGTATTCTCCAGCACACAACAGAATCAACCCAATACTCAAATATCAACATACATCATCGCTTCATTAACCTCCTCTCTGTATCCCGTGTTCCTGTCTATTTCAACTTATCACTCCCTCAATATACAAAGGATGATTCATTCTATTTGCTTCTTAACATTTTCACCAAACGGCATTAATAGATGTCACTTTTTACTTATTTCTTATTGTTCTTCCACCTGATTTATGTACGCGTGTTATGCAAAATGGCGCTAATAGAACGCTGCACATTCTGGACGCTTGCAGACCTGAGCCGAGAGAACAGTTCCCAATGATCATATATATGTGTGACCCTATGTGTGTGTGTGTGTGTGTGTGTGTGTGTGTGTGTGTGTGCGTGCGTGCGTCTATGTACATATCTTATGTATAACAGTCATCCATCAAGGAGACACTGACCTTGCGAATAGAACAAAACCCTTGTCATTTATTGGCCATCCTGATTTAACTACACCATTCGTTACTGCATGGTTCCTCTTCACCAAAATTTCATCCAAACTTTATTCCACACTCATTCACACCCCTTCTCTCTCTCTCTCTCTCTCTCTCTCTCTCTCTCTCTCTCCCCATCCGATCATTGCCAACCTACCTACACGCAGCTGCCTAAGTGTTTTCCTATGGTATTTCTGGGACTTTTCAGTACTAATCCATCTAAATGATTCCGTAAGCTTCGAAAGAAATGGTAATCAGAATGAGTGCAGTTCGGAGAATAAGGCGAGTGAGGGATTTTTTTCAACCAAGTTCTTCCGTTTTTTCTGATGTAAACTTTGCATTGTGGGGCTTTGCTTTATCATGATGAACCACCATTCACTTCCGATTCGCTAAAGCAGGTCTTTTTCCATCAAAGCAGCATCCAATCTCTCTAATTGTTGGCAATAGGTGTGTGCAGTAATTATTGCATGAGTTGTTTGTAGTTCAAAGTGGATAACGTCAATGCAGTCGCACCAAACAGAGAGAAGAGCCTTTTTTTTGCATGAAAGTCCTTTTGGGGTCGTGGTTTAGCCACTTCTCCACAACTAAGCCATTGCCTGCGTCACTTAACATTTTCAGAAAGAATTCATTTTTCATCACAATTCACTAATATGTCCAAAAATGGTGAAATACGTTCACGAGAGTGCAGAGATGAGCAGATGACCACTCGTGATTTTTAATTAGCTTTTGTCAAATCATGGGTAACCCATTTCCTGAGTTTGGGCACCTCGAAGCTGTTGGACATGGCGCTGAACAATTGAATGGCGCGAATTGAGCTTACTTGCCAATTCTTTAACTGGCACAGTATTATCCTACTCAAGCTCTAACAAAAGAAGCGTATCATCAGATTCAACAGGGCATCCTATTGGTAGCCTCTTTCTGAGGCTGAAGTAACATTTTTGAACTTTGCAGACGATTTTCTCCACTGCAATTTCTTTCGTTCAAGCACTCTTCCCCAAAAACAGAATGGATATTTCAGGTTGCTTTTGTTGCCATTTCCCTTTGTGAATTCACAAAGCGTTATGTGCCTTAAATGTTCCTTAGATACAGCCACCTTTGAGAGGTTAATATTAGTAATTAATTCAGTCAGATTATTCAGCAAAAAGAAATTATATTAAGTTATCGGTTTCCAAATTCATATGAATATGAATCAATACCATTTCACATTATATATATATATATATATATATATATATATATATATATATATATATATATATATATATATATATATATATATATATATGTGTGTGTGTGTGTGTATATATATATATATATATATATATATATATATATATATATATTTATATCAGACAAGTTATAGATAATGGCTATTACATATTTTACCTTTATTAGAGCAACTTTAGAATCTAGTCTTTCTCATACACAAAATGAGCCCCCTTAATTTTGCTCACATTGTTTTCAGTTTTGGTGTATCGATGCAACTCTGAATTTTGATTATAATCAATCAATTACTTTATCTCGTAAATTAATCTGATGTTATTTGGAAATAAAGGTGGAAAATTTGGGTAATTTTAGCCGATCAACAGAGAGCGTGGCATTAGCAGCTTGTTACCATGAAAACTGCACGCTGTATTGTGGTTAACTGTTGTCTGTGCCGCTGTTGTCTATGTTGATTTCACCCGTGTGTTTTGCTGTAATTTTTCTGTATGTTAGTATATTACATACTTTTCTGTGCTTCTGTGTGTTAATATTTTTCTGTGCTTTTTCTGTGTGTTAATATTTTTCTGTGCTTTTTCTGTGTTAGTATTTTTCTGTGCTTTTTCTGTGTTAGTATTTTTCTGTGCTTTTTCTGTGTGTTAGTATTTTTACGTATTTTTCATTTCATATATTTTTGGGACTCATTGACTCAGATAGCTGGATTTACAATTTCACTAGGTCATTCTATTCATATAAATTTAAATTAAGAGTATTTCTTAAACTGTTAACATAACATTTCAACAGCTTAACGGAAATTTAGTCCAGGTAACAGGAACTGAGAGGGATATCGTTACTCAACTTTGGAGTTTTGAAGACAGACGCTCCTTTTTCACACACACATACGCACACATCTACTTATATGTTAATGATGTACATAAATACATGGCAGGTATACATAATACTGAAGTACGCATAAAGTAAACACATGCAGACAAATATATTAATATAACAAATTTTAAAAAAATGATAAAAAAACATTCAATCAATGAAGTGACAAAAGAAACAGTAAGATGATATATGTTGATTTTATTAGGTATTTCTGTTTATTTAGAAACCTACGCTAAACTATGAATTTCACAGGGTACAACCTTAAAGTTGACACCGTTCGGCTAAAACATTCTGTTTCGCTATTGGCTAAAAATACCCATTTTTTTTTTTTTTTTACTTTTAAACCTCTGTAACTCATTCAATTTTTTTTTTCTCCATAACATCATACCTTCAAAGCAATGAGACTGAAACGCTACATTATTATAGCCGATTTTCAGATTTTTTACTTTCTTTTAAAAAATGCATATATTGCGAATGAAAAAAAAAACTAGATCCCAAATTTGGCTTACAGCTGTTTCCAGTAATCATTATAGTACGTTACTGATAGATTTACTCAATTAGTGTATTGATCAGTTGAGAAAAATTGAACGACCTAAAAAAATTAATGCTACTTTCGTCAGAGCTATTTCTGGTTATAACAAAGCAGAACACTGAAGGAATGATGAGTGCATGGAGGAGGGAGGAATGGATAGAAAGATGCAAGTAAAATATAAAAAGAGGAAGACAGGTTACAAAAGGATGAAGAAAAGTAAGAGATAGAGGAACGAGTCATTTAATAGAAGCAGGGGTATAGGATGGCAGAAATTTGGGAAAAGGACAGTCATAAAACACACATGAACACATTATTGTTTATAGGTTAGATATTCTCCATATGTTGAGCTAAAATTTGATATGGGCCGTTTCTACACATGGTCAACCTAAGTCTTTGGTGATTGGTGCTATGAAGTATAGTGGTGGTGGGGGGGATTGTGTTAGAAGATGAATGAAATATCAGTAGTAATTATAATGTGATGTAAAGGTCAAGAAGGCTCTGATTAGCTAGGATATAAAATACTGATAGATTGAGAGATGTGAGGGCCAAATGAGATAAAGTCAAGTTCAGTTGTTGAAATTCATCTCATTACATGAGTTTAAAAAAATTAAACCATTAAATGGATGACGGATTGAAACTTGAACTAAAGTTTAAATTTTCTAGATGTAGCATTGGAGCAAACTAAAGATTAAAAGAATTAAAATAATTTTACGAAATAATGGGTGATACTAAAGCAATAACGATGATGATGACAACATCCACAACACCAATAACAATATTAATAAAATAGTAGTAGTAGTAGTAGTAGTAGTAGTAGTAGTAGTAGTAGTAGTAGTAGTAGTAGTAGTAGTAACAATAATAATAATAATAATAATAATAATAATAATAATAATAATAATAATAATGAACGGGAGGGAATACGAAACAAATCTAAAACGTGGAAACGGTGAACATGAAACTAATGATTATGATATTCTAAAAATTAGCATAATCAAAGAACTAGAAGCCACAGATCTCAGCATGGACCGCCGATTATACCTCTCAAAAATTAAAATTGTTAATAAAACATCAAAAATAAACAGCATGAACATGGCCGTCACAGAACTAATAACCACAGAAACAAATGTCAATATGACCAGGCTAAATTATATAGTATATGCAGCAGCATCTATGGCCACAAAAGCAGATGGATGCCCCCTCAAACCCATTCAAACAGGCGTATCACCACCCAAACAAACACTGGGATAAATAATATCCCCCCCCCCAAAAAAAAAAGAAAAGAAGAGAAAGGATTTGTCAATCTTTAATGAAACTAGTAGATGATCAATACTACTAAGCATCAAGTAGAGAAGAAAAATACTACGTAAATACAAAATTAAAGAACAAGGTGTACCTGAGGTAAAAGAACAGCTAAAGCAAAATATCCTTGCCGAAGCACAAAGAATCTGCCGGTATGAGAAACGCCAACGTTTCTTTGAACAAAACCAATAGTTCAACTCCAACCCCAAAATAAAACAGAGATCAATGCAACACCAACAGCAGAAGTGGAAGAATTTTGGAAAGAAACATGATCGGCGAAGGAACAACTTCAGAAAAGATCTATCAAAATATCGAACACAGCGTCTGGACAAATCTGGACCCCTATAAGAACTGAAGAGATCACCTGGGCACTGCAAAAACTAAACAACTGGAAGGCACCCGGGCACAAGATCCTCAACTTCTGGTTAAAATGCCTAACAGGAACATAAAATTCTGGCTGAGAGACTTAATGAAGTACTAGCAGAGCCAGAGACAGTGCCTGAATGGCTCACAGAAAGGAAAATTATCCTAATTCCTAAATCCCCAGAAACGGCAAACCTACAAAATTACAGACCGATAACTTGTCTTCCTACAATTTACAAAGTCTTTATTGCAATAACAGCGCAGGGAATGAGCAAACATCGGGAAGAAAACAGCCTGTTTCCAGAAGAGTAGAAGAAATGCTTCAAAAGCTCATACGTCTGTACTGGTCAATAAAGCCATAACTGAAGACAGCCTCAGAATGAAGGAGGGTCTAAGTATGGCCTGGATCGATTACTGAAAGGAATTTGATAGTATTCCCCACACATGGATCCTAGAAACACTAGCCATGAACAAAGTAGTACCAATTATCATTAAATATATAAAACATTCCATGAACAAATGTCAGACAATGCTACAACTCCAGAAAAAAGAGGGACTCATAACAACCAAAGAGATCTCCATTAGAAGAGTAATATTCCAGAGTGACACTCTCTCTCCGTCCCTTTTCTACTTGTCACTGACACCTTTATCTAACGTGCTAAACAGAACCGGACGTGGATACATCTGCTACGACAAAAAAAAATCAGCCACCTTTTATATATGGATGATCTGAAACTGTACGCTACAAATGATAAACAGCTGGAAACATTACCACAGACAGTACATGGATTTACCAAAGAAATAAACATGAAATTTGGCTTCGAAAAATGTGCCAAAGCAACCTTGAAAAGAGGAAAACTAGTTATGAATAGCAACATCACACTAGATAAAGCAAATGAAATAAGACAATTAGGCCAAAGCCAGACATACAAATACTTAGGAATCAATGAACTAGATACGACACAACACACACAAATGAAAGAGACGATAAAAAAGGAATACTATAGATGAGTTAGATTAATACTGAAAACAGAGCTCAATGCTAAAAACAAGATAATAGATATCAACACTCTAGCCGTCCCAGCTACATTATTCTTAACTGGACTCTAAATGGAATTATCAAAATAGATAGGAAAGCAAGAAAAATAATGAAAGAATTTAGGATGTACCACTAAAAATCTGACATAGAAAGGCTATATATACAATGTATCGAAAGTAGTAGAGGTCCTATACAACTAGAATACTATTACAAAGTAAACACCATGGGACTACAAAAATACCTACTTCAGAAGCAAGGAAAACTAATACAAACTACTACAAAACACGAACAAAAAAAGAATGTTCAGTCTTTAAGGAAGCTAACAGTTAAAAAAAAGAAGTAATAGTACTTAACAACTATGAAGAAGAAAATAAACAACAAAAGCTGTAAAACAACTGAATCCAAACT